>NC_069510.1:83579323-83879323 GCF_027579735.1 Bombina bombina | reverse complement strand
ATAATATAGGGGTCGGCGGTGTTAGGGGCAGCAGATTAGGGGTACATAGGGATAACGTAGGTGGCGGCGCTTTGCGGTCGGAAGATTAGGGGTTAATTATTTTAAGTAGCTGGCGGCGATGTTGTGGGGGGCAGATTAGGGGTTAATAAATGTAATATAGGGGTCGGCGGGGTTAGGGGCAGCAGATTAGGGGTACATAAGTATAACGTAGGTGGCGGTCGGCAGATTAGGGGTTAAAATTTTTAATCGAGTGGCGGCGATGTGGGGGGAGCTCGGTTTAGGGGTACATAGGTAGTTTATGGGTGTTAGTGTACTTTAGGGTACAGTAGTTAAGAGCTTTATAAACCGGCGTTAGCCAGAAAGCTCTTAACTCCTGCTATTTTCAGGCGGCTGGAATCTTGTCGTTAGAGCTCTAACGCTCACTGCAGAAACGACTCTAAATACCGGAGTTAGAAAGATCCCATTGAAAAGATAGGCTACGCAAATGGCGTAGGGGGATCTGCGGTATGGAAAAGTCGCGGCTGCAAAGTGAGCGTTAGACCCTTTAATCACTGACTCCAAATACCAGCGGGCGGCCAAAACCAGCGTTAGGAGCCTCTAACGCTGGTTTTGACGGCTACCGCCGAACTCTAAATCTAGGCCTTAGGGTTTATTTTATAGGTAAGTATTTAGATTTAAATAGGAATATTTTAATTAATAATATTAATATTAATTAGATTTATTTTAATAAGAATTTAGTTAGGGATGTTAGAGTTAGATAGGGTTATTATACTTAATATATATATATAATATAATAACGATATTAACTATATTAACCCTAATATAATTAGGGTTAATATAGTTAATATAGCTGGCGGCGGTGTAGGGGGATTAGATTAGGGGTTAATGTGTTTAATATAGGTGGCGGCGGTGTAGGGGGATTTAGATTGTAGGCAAAAGAGCAGTTTACTTTGTGACAAAGCCCCGCCAAAAGCTCTTTTAAGGGCTGGTAAAAGAGCTGAATTCTTTGGGGCATGCCCCGCAAAATGCCCTTTTAAGGGCTGGCAATAGAGCTGTTTACTTTGGGGTAATGCCATGCAATTTAGTTAGGGATGTTAGAGTTAGATAGGGTTATTATACTTAATATATATATAATATAATAACGATATTAACTATATTAACCCTAATATAATTAGGGTTAATATAGTTAATATAGCTGGCGGCGGTGTAGGGGGATTAGATTAGGGGTTAATGTGTTTAATATAGGTGGCGGCGGTGTAGGGGGATTTAGATTGTAGGCAAAAGAGCAGTTTACTTTGTGACAAAGCCCCGCCAAAAGCTCTTTTAAGGGCTGGTAAAAGAGCTGAATTCTTTGGGGCATGCCCCGCAAAATGCCCTTTTAAGGGCTGGCAATAGAGCTGTTTACTTTGGGGTGATGCCATACAAAAAGCCCTTTTCAGGGCTATTTGTAGGGTTAGACTTAGGTTTAGTGGTAGGGATAGTTTAGTATTTTAGGGGTTAAATAATTTATTATATTGCTGGCTGCGGGGTAGGGGGATTAGATTAGGGGTTAATGTGTTTAATATACAGGGAGTGCAGAATTATTAGGCAAATGAGCATTTTGACCACATCATCCTCTTTATGCATATTGTCTTACTCCAAGCTGTATAGGCTCGAAAGCCTACTACCAATTAAGCATATTAGGTGATGTGCATCTCTGTAATGAGAAGGGGTGTGGTCTAATGACATCAACACCCTATATCAGGTGTGCATAATTATTAGGCAACTTCCTTTCCTTTGGCAAAATGGGTCAAAAGAAGGACTTGACAGGCTCAGAAAAGTCAAAAATAGTGAGATATCTTGCAGAGGGATGCAGCACTCTTAAAATGGCAAAGCTTCTGAAGCGTGATCATCAAACAATCAAGCGTTTTATTCAAAATAGTCAACAGGGTCGCAAGAAGCGTGTGGAAAAACCAAGGCGCAAAATAACTGCCCATGAACTGAAAAAAGTCAAGCGTGCAGCTGCCAAGATGCCACTTGCCACCAGTTTGTCCATATTTCAGAGCTGCAACATCACTGGAGTGCCCAAAAGCACAAGGTGTGCAATACTCAGAGACATGGCCAAGGTAAGAAAGGCTGAAAGACGACCACCACTGAACAAGACACACAAGCTGAAACGTCAAGGCTGGGCCAAGAAATATCTCAAGACTGATTTTTCTAAGGTTTTCTGGACTGATGAAATGAGAGTGAGTCTTGATGGGCCAGATGGATGGGCCCGTGGCTGGATTGGTAAAGGGCAGAGAGCTCCAGTCCGACTCAGACGCCAGCAAGGTGGAGGTGGAGTACTCTTTTGGGCTGGTATCATCAAAGATGAGCTTGTGGGGCCTTTTCGGGTTGAGGATGGAGTCAAGCTCAACTCCCAGTCCTACTGCCAGTTTCTGGAAGACACCTTCTTCAAGCAGTGGTACAGGAAGAAGTCTGCATCCTTCAAGAAAAACATGATTTTCATGCAGAACAATGCTCCATCACACACGTCCAAGTACTCCACAGCGTGGCTGGCAAGAAAGGGTATAAAAGAAGAAAATCTAATGACATGGCCTCCTTGTTCACCTGATCTGAACCCCATTGAGAACCTGTGGTCCATCATCAAATGTGAGATTTACAAGGAGGGAAAACAGTACACCTCTCTGAACAGTGTCTGGGAGGCTGTGGTTGCTGCTGCACGCAATGTTGATGGTGAACAGATCAAAACACTGACAGAATCCATGGATGGCAGGCTTTTGAGTGTCCTTGCAAAGAAAGGTGGCTATATTGGTCACTGATTTGTTTTTGTTTTGTTTTTGAATGTCAGAAATGTATATTTGTGAATGTTGAGATGTTATATTGGTTTCACTGGTAAAAATAAATAATTGAAATGGGTATATATTTGTTTTTTGTTAAGTTGCCTAATAATTATGCACAGTAATAGTCACCTGCACACACAGATGTCCCCCTAAAATAGCTAAAACTAAAAACAAACTAAAAACTACTTCCAAAAATATTCAGCTTTGATATTAATGAGTTTTTTGGGTTCATTGACAACATGGTTGTTGTTCAATAATAAAATTAATCCTCGTGTAAACAGCACTGTACATGTACAACCCACACAGCTGTAAAGTCATATTGACTTGTAATCCTATCAAAAGTGCACTTACGATGTATAACTTTATTATTTGTAAAATAAAACTATTTTTGAAAAAAAAAAAAAAAAAAAAAAATTAATCCTCAAAAATACAACTTGCCTAATAATTCTGCACTCCCTGTAGGTGGCGGCGGTGTAGGGGGATTAGATTAGGGGTTAATGTGTTTAATATAGGTGGCGGCGGTGTAGGGGGATTTAGATTGTAGGCAAAAGAGCAGTTTACTTTGTGACAAAGCCCTGCCAAAAGCCCTTTTAAGGGCTGGTAAAAGAGCTGAATTCTTTGGGGCATGCCCCGCAAAAAGCCCTTTTAAGGGCTGGCAATAGAGCTGTTTACTTTGGGGTAATGCCACGCAAAAAGCCCTTTTCAGGGCTATTTGTAGGGTTAGACTTAGGTTTAGTGGTAGGGATAGTTTAGAATTTTAGGGGTTAAATAATTTAATATAGCTGGCGGCGGGGTAGGGGGATTAGATTAGGGGTTAATTAATTTAATATAGGTGGTGGCGGTGTAGGGGGATTAAATTAGGGGTTAATAATTTTAAAATAGATGGCGGCGGGGTAGGAGCTCACTTTAGGGGGTAGGTAAGGTAGATGGCGGCGGTGTAAGGGAGTCACTTTAGGGGGTAGGTAAGGTAGATGGCGGCGGTGTAAGGGGGTCACTTTAGGGGGTAGGTAAATTAGATGGCAGCAGTGTAAGGGGGTCACTTTAGTGGGTAGGTAAGGTAGATGGCGGCGGTGTAAGGGGCTCACATTAGGGGGTAGTTTAATATAGCTGGCGGCGGGGTAGGAGCTCACATTAGGGGGTAGTTTAATATAGTTTGCGGCGGGGTAGGAGCTCACATTAGGGGGTATGTAATATAGCTGGCGACGGTGTAGGGGGATCACATTAGGGGGTTATACTTTTAATGTAGGTGGCGGCGGGGTCCGGGAGTGGCGGTTTAGGGGTTAAATACTTTATTAGTGATTGCGGCGGGGGATCGCAGTTGACAGCTAGATAGACATTGCGCATGCATTAGGTGTTAGGTTTTATTTAGCAGATCGCGGTTGACAGCTAGATAGACATTGCGCATGCGTTAGGTGTTAGGTTTTATTTAGCAGATTGGGGTTGACAGGTAGATAGACATTGCGCATGTGTTAGGTGTTAGGTTTATTTTGTAGCTAGTTTAGGGAGTTACGGGGCTCCAATAGACAGCGTAAGGCTTACTACGGCTGCATTTTGTGGCGAGGTGAAAATGGAGTAAGATTTCTCCATTTTCGCCATGTAAGTCCTTACGCTGGATATTGGATACCAAACTGCGCTGGTTTGGTATACCTGCCTATGGCCCAAAAAACTACGGGCGAAGGCAGAAATATACGAGCGTAACTTCTAGGTTACGCCGTATATAGGATATCAAACCAGCGCAAAATTCAGCGTCACCGGCTTTTGCAGGCGACGCTGCATATCGGATCGGGCCCCTTGTACCTTACAAGATCATTTTAATGTAACTAAACTAGTATTTTCTTTTGGGTGTGAAAGACTTTATTTTTATTTAATTCTGATACTATTAGATTCCACACATGGGGTAATTTATTTGCTAGGTCTCATTTATTACCTGGCACATAGTGTAATGTTATTCCACTGCATAATATTGCATGGAATTTTACAATGCTCTGTACTGTTAATTTAATGATAAACAGCATGGGACCATGTTATGGATTTTTCTATTTCTGATTTACCTCTGGGTATGGGATCACAAATGAAAGATTTTTTTTTACAGTAATCACTTCCCTGTTAGTTTCTACAGAAATATGTTTTATCTAATATTACTGTGGTACATAAACAAAGTATTTAAAATCAGCCTATTCTAATGTTTCACAGGCTGTATTTGTATTTAGTAATACAGCTTATCTGTTTTTTAATTCCATGTTACAATCAGTCATTATTTTTCAAATCATTATGTTAATTTTTTTGTGTGGTTGTGTTTATTGTCAAAAACATTTTAACCTCTTCAGGATGTTAGGACATTCCATGCCATCCAGCTTTACAACACCTTAAATATTTTAAATGTGCTCCCTTAAAGGGATATTCATTGTCATAGGCCTAGATTTAGAGTTTGGCGGTAGCCGTGAAAACCAGCGTTAGAGGCTCCTAACGCTGGTTTTAGGCTACCGCCGGTATTTGGAGTCACTCAAAATAGGGTCTAACGCTCACTCTTCAGCCGCGACTTTTCCATACCGCAGATCCCCTTACGTAAATTGCGTATCCTATCTTTTCAATGGGATCTTTCTTACTCCGGTATTTAGAGTCGTGTCTGAAGTGAGCGTTAGAAATCTAACGACAAAACTCCAGCCGCAGAAAAAAAAACAGGAGTTAAGAGCTTTCTGGGCTAACGCCGGTTCATAAAGCTCTTAACTACTGTACTCTAAAGTACACTAACACCCATAAACTACCTATGTACCCCTAAACCGAGGTCCCCCCACATCGCCGCCACTCGAATTTTTTTTTAACCCCTAATCTGCCGACCGCAAAGCACCGACAGCTAAATTATCCCTATGTACCCCTAATCTGCTGCCCCTAACACCGCCGACCCCTGTATTCTATTTATTAACCCCTAACCTGCCCCCCACAACGTCGCCGCCAGCTACTTACAATAATTAACCCCTAATCTGCCGACAGCAAAGCGCCGCCACCTACATTATAGCTATGTACCCCTAATCTGCTGCCCCTAACACCGCCGACCCCTATATTATATTTATTAACCCCTAATCTGCCCCCCTCAACGTCGCCTCCACCTGCCTACACTTATTAACCCCTAATCTGCCGAGCGGACCGCACCGCTACTATAATAAATGTATTAACCCCTAATCCGCCTCATTAACCCTATAATAAATAGTATTAACCCCTAATCTGCCCTTCCTAACATCGCCGACACCTAACTTCAATTATTAACCCCTAATCTGCCGACCGGAGCTCACCGCTATTCTAATAAATGTATTAACCCCTAAAGCTAAGTCTAACCCTAACACTAACACCCCCCTAAGTTAAATATAATTTACATCTAACGAAATTAATTATCTCTTATTAAATAAATTATTCCTATTTAAAGCTAAATACTTACCTGTAAAATAAATCCTAATATAGCTACAATATAAATTATAATTACATTGTAGCTATTTTAGGATTAATATTTATTTTACAGGCAACTTTGTAATTATTTTAACCAGGTACAATAGCTATTAAATAGTTAAGAACTATTTAATAGTTACCTAGTTAAAATAAATACAAAATTACCTGTAAAATAAATCCTAACCTAAGTTACAATTAAACCTAACACTATACTATCATTAAATTAATTAAATAAAATACCTACAATTACCTACAATTAAACCTAACACTACACTATCAATAAATAAATTAAATACAATTCCTACAAACAACTACAATGAAATAAACTAAATAAAGTACAAAAAATAAAAAAGAACTAAGTTACAAAAAATAAAAAAATATTTACAAACATAAGAAAAATATTACAACAATTTTAAACTAATTACACCTACTCTAAGCTCCCTAATAAAATAACAAAGACCCCCAAAATAAAAAAATGCCCTACCCTATTCTAAATTACTACATTTCAAAGCTCTTTTACCTTACCAGCCCTGAACAGGGCCCTTTGCGGGGCATGCCCCAAGAAATTCAGCTCTTTTGCCTGTAAAAAAAACATACAATACCCCCCCCCCCAACATTACAACCCACCACCCACATACCCCTAATCTAACCCAAACCCCCCTTAAATAAACCTAACACTAAGCCCCTGAAGATCTTCCTAACTTGTCTTCACCCTACCAGGTTCACCGATCCGTCCTGAAGAGCTCCTCCGATGTCCTGATCCAAGCCCAAGCGGGGGGCTGAAGAGGTCCATGATCCGGCTGAAGTCTTCATCCAAGCGGGAGCTGAAGAGGTCCATGATCCGGCTGAAGTCTTCATCCAAGCGGGGCAGAAGAGGTCTTTCATCCGATTGAAGTCTTCATCCAAGCGGGATCTTCTATTGTCATCCATCCGGAGCGGAGCGGCAGGATCCTGAAGACCTCCGACGCGGAACATCCATCCTTGGCGACGACTGAACGACGAATGACGGTTCCTTTAAATGACGTCATCCAAGATGGCGTCCCTCGAATTCCGATTGGCTGATAGGATTCTATCAGCCAATCGGAATTAAGGTAGGAATATTCTGATTGGCTGATGGAATCAGCCAATCAGAATCAAGTTCAATCCGATTGGCTGATTCGATCAGCCAATCAGATTGAGCTCGCATTCTATTGGCTGTTCCGCGTCGGTGGTCTTCAGGATCCTGCCGCTCCGCTCCGGATGGATGACAATAGAAGATCCCGCTTGGATGAAGACTTCAATCGGATGGAAGACCTCTTCTGCCCCGCTTGGATGAAGACTTCAGCCAGATCATGGACCTCTTCAGCTCCCGCTTGGATGAAGACTTCAGCCGGATCATGGACCTCTTCAGCCCCCCGCTTGGGCTTGGATCAGGACATCGGAGGAGCTCTTCAGGACGGATTGGTGAACCTGGTAGGGTGAAGACAAGGTAGGAAGATCTTCAGGGGCTTAGTGTTAGGTTTATTTAAGGGGGGTTTGGGTTAGATTAGGGGTATGTGGGTGGTGGGTTGTAATGTTGGGGGGGTATTGTATGTTTTTTTTACAGGCAAAAGAGCTGAATTTCTTGGGGCATGCCCCGCAAAGGGCCCTGTTCAGGGCTGGTAAGGTAAAAGAGCTTTGAAATGTAGTAATTTAGAATAGGGTAGGGCATTTTTTTATTTTGGGGGTCTTTGTTATTTTATTAGGGGGCTTAGAGTAGGTGTAATTAGTTTAAAATTGTTGTAATATTTTTCTTATGTTTGTAAATATTTTTTTATTTTTTGTAACTTAGTTCTTTTTTATTTTTTGTACTTTAGTTAGTTTATTTCATTGTAGTTATTTGTAGGAATTGTATTTAATTTATTTATTGATAGTGTAGTGTTAGGTTTTATTGTAGGTAATTGTAGGTATTTTATTTAATTAATTTAATGATAGTATAGTGTTAGGTTTAATTGTAACTTAGGTTAGGATTTATTTTACAGGCAATTTTGTATTTATTTTAACTAGGTAACTATTAAATAGTTCTTAACTATTTAATAGCTATTGTACCTGGTTAAAATAATTGCAAAGTTGCCTGTAAAATAAATATTAATCCTAAAATAGCTACAATGTAATTATAATTTATATTGTAGCTATATTAGGATTTATTTTACAGGTAAGTATTTAGCTTTAAATAGGAATAATTTATTTAATAAGAGATAATTAATTTCGTTAGATGTAAATTATATTTAACTTAGGGGGGTGTTAGTGTTAGGGTTAGACTTAGCTTTAGGGGTTAATACATTTATTAGAATAGCGGTGAGCTCCGGTCGGCAGATTAGGGGTTAATAATTGAAGTTAGGTGTCGGCGATGTTAGGGAGGGCAGATTAGGGGTTAATACTATTTATTATAGGGTTAGTGAGGCGGATTAGGGGTTAATACATTTATTATAGTAGCGGTGCGGTCCGCTCGGCAGATTAGGGGTTAATAAGTGTAGGCAGGTGGAGGCGACGTTGTGGGGGGCAGATTAGGGGTTAATAAATATAATATAGGGGTCGGCGGTGTTAGGGGCAGAAGATTAGGGGTACATAGGGATAATGTAAGTAGCGTCGGTTTACGGAGCGGCAGATTAGGGGTTAAAAATAATATGCAGGGGTCAGCGATAGCGGGGGCGGCAGATTAGGGGTTAATAAGTGTAAGGGTAGGGGTGTTTAGACTCGGGGTACATGTTAGGGTGTTAGGTGCAGACGTAGGAAGTGTTTCCCCATAGGAAACAATGGGGCTGCGTTAGGAGCTGAACGCGGCTTTTTTGCAGGTGTTAGGTTTTTTTTCAGCTCAAACTGCCCCATTGTTTCCTATGGGGGAATCGTGCACGAGCACGTTTTTGAGGCTGGCGGTGTCCATAAGCAACTCTGGTATCGAGAGTTGAAGCTGCGTTAAAAATGCTCTACGCTCCTTTTTTGGAGCCTAACGCAGCATTTTTGTGGACTCTCAATACCAGAGTTATTTTTATGGTGCGGCCAGAAAAAAGGCAGCGTTAGCTACTCGGGTCGTTACCGACAAAACCCTAAATCTAGCCGATATTTTTTTGTTTTTCCTAAAAAAGAAGAAAATCACTTAATAAAATAGCACTGTTAAATTAATTCTCTTTTGCAATCTGTAATTGCCTAGTATCGTAGCCTCTGCAACCATCCCCCTTATCGCAAAGATGTTTTTATATTTCATATTTTTAAAACTGTACTCAAGAAGTTTTATTTGTAATACATAATATTAATATAACATTGTTGGTTATGCAAAGCTGATTAATGGTTAGTCAATGCGTTATATACATTTTTAAACCATACCGAATTGTGAGTAGACTATCACTTCAAGATACATATAATTTTTAATTTGTAGATAAGTGAGAGACAAAATAGATTTCAGGTGTGCCATATAGTTAATCTTGTGTTCTCGCCTGACTAGAGTTAATCATTAATTAGAAGCAATGCAAGTTTAAATGAGAAAAGGGTGTGGTTTAGTAATTATAAACTTACATAGCAGGCTAAATGATGGAAAAACATTTAAGAATAAACAAAAAAACTTTAGTAAATTCTTTAAAATTTACATTTAAATTAATCTGTCCCTTTAACTACATGTGAATATATTTATTTTTCAAATTTGTTTTAGATACTGAACATGCACGCCTAACAAGCTCTCCCTTGCACTGAGAGAGGTGCATGAAACCTTATATAAAGAAGAATCAATGGGCATGTTTGGAGACCTCCTGTGTGTCTCAACATTCAGAGGAGCAGGAAACCCAATAAACATTTGGAGAACCAATGCCTCCAGTTCCTCCTGTCCCTGAACCAGGTCAGGCAATTCATCCTAATGAAGCAGCAATGAATGAAATGGTGAATCTGTGGAGACAGTATAGGGATGATCACCATGAGCTGATTGGTGCTCTAGGAGGATATTTGGAGCAACATGGGAGGATCCTTCAGAGGGGCCTTGAGTTAGAAGAGGAGAGAATTGCTTAGAAAGGTGCAGGCTAGTTTTAGAGCAAAGGGAGTTAGAAAGAAGGAAGAGAGCAGACCAAGATAATTGCAATTTTCAAAATAATTTGTTGCAAATGATTCAGGGGACCCTGTATCAATTGCTCAGATCTGAACAACAATCACCTCCTCATTCTCTCCCTGCTTCTAAGAGGTCAAAAGAAGAGGCATTTTTTTTTGTTTTTTTGTTTGTAATAAATATATATGATTTTGTAATACCGGTAATATATATTTATTTTTTTATTTACATATTCATGCAAAAAAAATGCTTATATTTGATTTTGTTTATTGAAAGATTTTCAAACAGAGCAGTCAGAGTCCCTGACCACTACTCCGGTCGAACTGTCCCATCACAGAAGCAACTGGAAAGGACCAAAAGGACAAGGGAGATTAAAAAGTCCCAGCAACGACAAGGACCATAGATCAGATAACGAATCTCTGGCCACAATTTCCTAAGAAAAAGGAAAGAGGCACCGATACCCAGAGAGATTAGCTCGGGCTCCAGGACACCTATCCTCATGTCCCTTCAGAAACCCGAAAGGAAAGAACACTCAGCAAAGAGAGACCCGTGACCCACTGAACTCCCAGAGTCAAATGAGGAAAACAACCGCAGAAGGATCCAACTGGATAGGCGCAGTAGACCAGATCCTCCCAAATAGAAGGAAATCGAAGAAACCCAGGAAGACTCCAGTAGAGAAATTCCCAGGAAAAACTTCCTCCATTTCTCCGGAAGAGAGAAAAAGAACCACCCCAGTAGGAACAAGGAGGCTTCCCCAGGACCGGGAAACCAAGCCTGCTACTGGACGCCGGACAGATCCAAAGACTATGAAAATCTGGAAAACAGATTAACCAAAATGCCAAGTCAAAGACAAGGACTGGGTTAAAAAATCCAGACACCCGGAACCAGGAGCCGGATCAAAACTAAGAAACCATGCGGTACAACCACAAAGTTACCCTTTCTGTAATTAAATTGCACAAGAGTTGTTGAAATCACTGCCATGCCTCCATGGGGTCTTGAACTCTGATCTCTCATGATGTATCCCAGTGACTGTCCACTCAGCCCCAAAGGGTTTCTAGGATAACACCCACAAAGTCTGAAGACAAAGGTAGGACCCAAAAGAGAACAGAACGCATACCTTAGAAATTAATCCCTGTTTGAGAGAATATGACAGGCTCTAAATATCCAGACTGGATCAACCCCGGGAACCCCACAGCTCAAGGAATTGACAATGAACGAGCATCCTAAAACTCCTAACAGGCGACGGTAAAAGAGACTGCACAACAATCCCCCAGATCCCCAAGTATATAGGTTAAAAAAGAGAATATTGCAAGAAAAACGGTCCCTAAGAACCGGGTCTCCTCGACTAGATGACAGGAAGTCCTTCCCCAAAAGGCAAGGGGAAGCGAAAAATACAGCAATCCTCAAAAAGGAGAAGAGAAGCACTGCCTAAGGAGATCAGAACCAAAATAGCACAATTCAATCCGTAATGGAGAACCAATAGAGGGGAATAATCACCCCCAACACCAAGGTACTGAAGATCTCCATGAAGTCATCTGATCCCCCCCTCAGGAGGGAGAACTCTAGCTCCTGCCCAAAGGACCTCAGGAACTACAAATATACTGCCATAGCAGGATTCGTAATCCCAGCTAACTATGCTAGCTATGCAGGGACAAGACTCTTAGGATTGAGTACGAACCAAACATCGGACATCCCACCAAGATGAGAAAAAAAAAACCCTCGGATAGAAGGGCCTCCTATAACTTGTAGAAACAAGAAACAACCTCTTAACAAGAAGTAAGCAAACTTAGTACCCAAACAGGACCAGCCTGTTGCCAGGATAAAATGTGCCTGATATAAACCTCAAAAGAGTAGAGTGAACTAGTACCCAACCAGTACCAGCCTGACGTCCTGGGTACGACAGAACTATTCAAGGGTAAACTGAAAGTTCTAAACCCTAGCAGGGCTAGACTAAACAAACAGACAAACAAAAGACAAATAAGCTCTGAGGCTTAAACATTGTCTTATTTTTTTTCTTTGTGAACGATAAAATCACCAGTATCCAAATCCCAGAGAAGAAAATATATTCCTAAAAGTGAAAGACTACAACAGTCTCGAGCTCTGGAATAAAAGAAATAAAACACATCCTAACCGGATCAAAAGAAAGAAGGCAGCACCCACAGGTGAACGCCAGAGAGGAATGAAAACACGAACAGCCCATCCTGTCAGAGACCCGATTCCTCAAGAGCTCAGAACTGGGATAAGATACACAAACAAGAGACGACCAGGAATAGGATCCCCATCCCTCCACTCATCTAGCGCTGTTCCCCATCTGATTCAGAAGACTGAAGATCCGTTGACAAATTAGAACTGGAATCCACCAATGCCGCCAACTCATGTCACAGCAGTACACGCAGCCGCGCCAGTCTGAATCTAAAAGCATGGCTCACCTCCGGCGGGGCATCTGAAGGCCCCGAACCTGAAGGCTGTACCCCTTGAAGCCTCAGAGGGAACCGTTTCCCCAGAGGAAACATCCGATATAATCAAACTCTCACCTAACGCACCCAGGTTAAGAGGACACAGATGAGCTCTTCGCTTGCAATCAGGAAGATGTAAGAGCGCCAAGTCCAAAGATATGGCCATGCGAAAACGTGCAGCAACCTCTGGTAGAAATAAACCTCCTTCCGGAGAAGGGGTAACGACATTTTGAACAACTGCCTTTGTAGGAGCAGAAATTTCTAGGGAACGCACCTCACTGGACACAGAATCATCAGAGGTGGACGGCTCAGCGGTCTCTAACGTCTCCCCATTGGGAGAAGAGAGCACTCTATTACAGCATACAGAACATAATTAATTGGGCAGGAATACCCTGGCCTCCACACAATCTATGCAGGTAAAAGAATCTGAATCAGAGAATTACCACTTCGAAAAATCAGAATCCTCCATAATTTGACTGATTAAATTATGGACAAAAATAACTGGCACCTTACACCCCCAATGGCTGGGGCATTCACCACCTCCTATGACCCAAACAAGTAGAGAAAACAGACCCTCTTCATTGACACTCGGTCAGGAATACGGAAATGGAGAACGAAAAACGTGACCACGCTCGGTCACGAGGTGCAACCTACAGGCCAAAGGAAAAGTGCTCAAGTCCACAAGAACTGCGCAGCTCGAAAAAACTTGTACGTTCCGCAATAGCCATGAGCCTCACATAAGCAGATAGCATCACATAACAAACATGATTAAGGTCCCCCACTGTTCAATAACCCCCCTCAGGAGATATTAACCCTTGATTCCATAAGATAAAGGTGTCCCACTGAGACCCTGTCTAATATCATTACATTATATTCCCACAATGAAAAAAAAATGAAACAATCTTACTGGAATCTATGCCGTGGAACAGTGACATGGTCCTTCAAGTTTAAAAAGATAGTAACGTCGCTGCTGAAATGGACTTGAGTGAAGAAAGTAGGCAGCGAAACTCGTCAACGCTGATTGCTTATGGAGCTGTTAATATGAGTCGGGATAGTTTCACAGAAAGACTCTCCCTGAATCTCCAGACTCTAACTTTCATCCATGCTCTCACTGAGAGGCTGACAGGACTACTTAAAACTCCAGTCCCATCTCGAAGAGTACTACCCTCCATAAGAGACTACTCCGTAAACTTCTAACATTTCTCTGCCAACCTCCTGTGACGAAAGGCAAAGAATGACTGGGGGATGAGGGAAGTGGGGTAGGTATTTAAGCCTTTGGCTGGGGTGTCCTTGCCTCCTCCTGGTGGCCAGGTTCGGTATTTCCCAAAAGTAATGAATGCAGCCGTGGACTCTTCCCCGTTTTAAGAAGAAAATTATGTTTATCTGGTGTAGTTTTAGTAATAAATATTAGCCTGTTGTCACCTTATCCAATGCTTAATATAACCTCATTCATCACATTTAAAACACATCTCCACCAATTGATAGCTTTTGGTGTCCTCAATTCACGTGTGCCTCACAGTTAGGTGGATGACAGCTAGTGGCTTCTAAGATTGAGTTTCTGTCTGTCTCCTTATAATGAAAGGTAATTTGTCATTTTCCTTCCCCTTTCTAAATCCTAAGGTCGAAGAAGTTCTCTTGATGTTGATCAAAGTAAATTTAAAGGTCAAAGTATAATTTTGATTATTCAAACGTTCAAACCCCATCACAGTTCCAGAGATCTACAAAACATTGTTTTTTAAATCTAAAGTATATACCTTAGACAATAGTTTAATACTTGAATCAATATTTCCCTGAGCAGTCCAACATAAGGGTGACATTGTAGTTGTTTCAGTACTGCATGCGTTCCCTCATCATGTGGAGTCACTGTACACAGACATATTACATCTACTGTAACCAGTATGTTCTCCATAATAACAATGTCAAAGCTCTTCAAATTTTGTATGAGATTAATAGATGGATGGTTTCTACACAGTATTCAATTTCTACTCCCTATGTTTATGTACAAGAAAGAACATTCCAGTGGTGGTTTCATGAAAATTTACTTAAGAATGTCTCTTTTCAATCTAAACATAGACTTAAAGGGACAGTATACTATAAAATTGTTTTTCCCTTAATGTGTTTCCTATTACTTTTTTTTACCAGCTGCAGAGTATAAAATGTATGAGATTTGCTTTTTTTAAGGTTTATTTGTGTATATGAATTAGCTGATTTTGTGTGTTGAAGCCACAACCTAATAAAATAGGTTGAGCTTGTAGGTATAATCAGATCTCATTACTTCATTACATTGTGCACATATACCTGCTTCTTTATCTTATATCTGTCCATAAACCAATCACCAATACTTGGAGAGAACAATGGAAAAATTAACATTTTATTACCTTATCTATTCTATAACCCACTGGAAGCGTAATTTCTTCTACTGGCTGTGTTAATAAAGCTTGGCCTCAAGGCCAAAAACTTTCAAGATAGGTGTGGATACCACAGGCTACATAAACTATTTCAAATACCAATATAAGGGCAATGGACATACTTATAAATAATTTAATACACTCCAGCAGGTAAAGTGGATCATTGGGAACAAAGGGGAATTTTTTTTTGAGTAAACTGTCCCTTTAAGAGAGATATACTGGCTACTGGCTTGTGGTAGTATGATTGGATTTACTGCACAAATACATTTTGGAATATTAAGATATACTGTACATTAGAAAATGTTGCCTCTCATACAGCTACAGGTTTAGATACTCAATATGGTATTAACAGTAACATTATGTTACGGTGGATAGTACTAATACTATTGAAGACAAATTTAATGTTTAAGTAAATGAACTGTTTAATTTTACTCATGGTACAGCCTAATCTATGTTATGATCTCAAGTACAGTCTGGTCTTTCAACTTAATTAAAAATACAACTTTAGTGTTTATGGTCAGAGAAGTGGCTGTTTTAAGTTTAGCTGCATCTAAGTCTGTCACCACTTTTGTCATAACACTTCTTTTATGGTGGAAGTAAATTTATTTGACTGCATTACAGAATTTTGTTTGATTCATACATTAATTCCTTGGTCCAGTAAAGATAGTATTATTTATCGCTTAGCACAAATTGGTCTTCAAACTAATGGTTCATTATTGTTTCCAGTACTGTCACATTAATGGGTGTCTCATAATATTGATCAGTGAAAATTGACTCTTGTTAATGTATCACTATGACATTCCAATCTCAATTCTTTTATCTGTTCCCTTTCACAATTCCATTACAACTCATGAAACATGTTGGAAAAATCAAGAATCTTGGGCGCGATCCGATAAAGATCGTAGTTTGCGGCGCAAGCGAGGGAACCCCCGCTGCCCGTAGTTTCAGCTCGCAACTCGAGCTATCCTATATACGACGCCGTCAGAGGCTAAAGTGCCGTAAGTCTGACAAATCAGCGATGTCCAGAAATCTGCGTAAGTACAAATTTCTGGAGTCGCCACGACTTACAGCACTTTAGAAACTGCTGGCACCTACAAAACCTGACAAAAGTTATTAAATCTCCCAAACATAGCCCAACACGTCTAACCCTCTATCCGCTATCCCCCCTCACTATCCTAACAATAAAAAAATGTATTAACCCCTAAATCGCCGCTCCCAGACCCCGCCGCCACCTAATAAAGTTATTAACCCCTAAACCGCCGCCCACGGACCCCGCCGCCAGCTATATTAAATCTATAACCCCCTAATGTGAGCCCCTACCCCGCCGCCATCTACCTTACCTACCCCCTAAAGTGAGCTCCTACCCGGCCGCCATCTACCTTACCTATCCCCTAAAGTGAGCTCCTACCCCGCCGCCATCTATTTTAAAATTATTAACCCCTAATTTAATCCCCCTACACCGCCGCCACCTATATTAAATTAACCCCTAATCTAATACCCCTACCCCGCTGCCAAGTATATTAAATTATTTAACCCCTAAAATACTAAACTATCCCTACCACTAAACCTAAGTCTAACCCTACAAATAGCCCTTAAAAGGGCTTTTTGCGTGGCATTACCCCAAAGTAAACTGCTCTATTGCCAGCCCTTAAAAGGGCTTTTTGCGGGTCATGCCCCAAAGAATTCAGCTCTTTTACCAGCCCTTAAAAGGGCTTTTGGCGGGGCTTTGCACAAAGTAAACTGCTCTTTTGCCTATAATCTAAATCACCCTACACCGCCGCCACCTATATTAAACACATTAACCCCTAATCTAATCCCCCTACACCGCCGCCACCTATATTAAACACATTAACCCCTAATCTAATCCCTCTACACCGCCGCCACCTATATTAAACACATTAACCCCTAATCTAATCCCCCTACACCGCCACCACCTATATTAAACACATTAACCCCTAATCTAATCCCCCTACACCGCCGCCACCTATATTAAACACATTAACCCCTAATCTAATCCCCCTACACCGCCGCCAGCTATATTAACTATATTAACCCTAATTATATTAGGGTTAATATAGTTAATATAGTTATTATATTATATATATTAACTATATTAACCCTAATTATATTAGGGTTAATATAGTTAATATCGTTATTATATTATATATATATTAAGTATAATAACCCTATCTAACTAAATTCTTATTTAAATAAATCTAATTAATATTAATATTATTAATTAAAATATTCCTATTTAAATCTAAATACTTACCTATAAAATAAATCCTAAAATAGCTACAATGTAATTAATAATTACATTGTAGCTATTTTAGGGTTTATATTTATTTTTCAGGTAACTTGGTATTTATTTTAACTAGGTACAATAGCTATTAAATAGTTAATAACTATTTAATAGCTACCTAGTTAAAATAATTACCAATTTACCTGTAAAATAAATCCTAACCTAAGTTAGAAATACACCTACACTATCAATAAATTAAATAAACTACAAATATCTAAACTCAAATACAATTAAATAAACTAAACTAAATTACAAAAAAAACAAACACTAAATTACTAAAAATAAAAAAAAGATTACAAGATTTTTAAGCTAATTACACCTATTCTAAGCCCCCTAATAAAATAATAAAGCCCCCCAAAATAAAAAAAATTCCCTACCCTATTCTAAATTAAAAAAGTTAGCTCTTTTACCTAACCATGCCTAAGCATGCCCCAAAGAAAACTGCTCTTTTGCCTGTAAAAAAACACACAATACTACCCCCCAACATTACAACCCACCACCCACATACCCCTACTCTAACCAAAACCCCCCCTTAAATAAACCTAACACTACCCCCCTGAAGATCTCCCTACCTTGTATTCACCCAGCCGAGCAGAACTCTTCATCCGATCCGGGCGATGTCTTCAATCAAGCGGCAGAGAAGTCTTCTTCCAAACGGCGATGTCTTCAATCAAGCGGCAAAGAAGTCTTCTTCCATCCGGGCAATGTCTTCAAGCAAGCGGCAGAGAGTCTTCTTCCATCCGGCGATGTCTTCAAGCAAAGCGGCATCTTCAATCTTCTTTCTTCGCTCCTCCGCCGCGGAGCATCCATCCGGCATGACGACTTCCCGACGAATGAGGTTCCTTTAAATGACGTCATCCAAGATGGCGTCCGTCGAATTCCGATTGACTGATAGGATTCTATCAGCCAATCGGAATTACGGTAGAAAAATCTGATTGGCTGATTGAATCATCCAATCAGATTCAAGTTCAATCCGATTGGCTAATTGGTTCAACTTTTTTAATTTAGAATAGGGTAGGCAAGTTTTTTTTATTTTGGGGGGCTTTATTATTTTATTAGGGGGCTTAGAATAGGTGTAATTAGCTTAAAAATCTTGTAATCTTTTTTTTATATTTTGTAATTTAGTGTTTTTTTTTTTAGTTTAGTTTATTTAATTGTATTTGAGTTTAGATATTTGTAGTCTATTTAATTTATTGATAGTGTAGGTGTATTTGTAAGTTAGGTTAGGATTTATTTTACAGGTAAATTGGTAATTATTTTAACTTGGTAGCTATTAAATAGTTATTAACTATTTAATAGCTATTGTACCTAGTTAAAATAAATACCAAGTTACCTGTAAAATAAATATAAACCCTAAAATAGCTACAATGTAATTATTAATTACATTGTAGCTATCTTAGGGTTTATTTTATAGGTAAGTATTTAGATTTAAATAGGAATATTTTAATTAATAATATTAATATTAATTAGATTTATTTTAATAAGAATTTAGTTAGGGATGTTAGAGTTAGATAGGGTTATTATACTTAATATATATATATATAATATAATAACGATATTAACTATATTAACCCTAATATAATTAGGGTTAATATAGTTAATATAGCTGGCGGCGGTGTAGGGGGATTAGATTAGGGGTTAATGTGTTTAATATAGGTGGCGGCGGTGTAGGGGGATTAGATTAGGGGTTAATGTGTTTAATATAGGTGGCGGCGGTGTAGGGGGATTTAGATTGTAGGCAAAAGAGCAGTTTACTTTGTGACAAAGCCCCGCCAAAAGCTCTTTTAAGGGCTGGTAAAAGAGCTGAATTCTTTGGGGCATGCCCCGCAAAAAGCCCTTTTAAGGGCTGGCAATAGAGCTGTTTACTTTGGGGTAATGCCACGCAAAAAGCCCTTTTCAGGGCTATTTGTAGGGTTAGACTTAGGTTTAGTGGTAGGGATAGTTTAGTATTTTAGGGGTTAAATCATTTAATATAGCTGGCGGCGGGGTAGGGGGATTAGATTAGGGGTTAATTAATTTAATATAGGTGGTGGCGGTGTAGGGGGATTAAATTAGGGGTTGATAATTTTAAAATAGATGGCGGCGGGGTAGGAGCTCACTTTAGGGGGTAGGTAAGGTAAATGGCGGCGGTGTAAGGGGGTCACTTTAGGGGGTAGGTAAGGTAGATGGCGGAGCTGTAAGGGGGTCACTTTAGGGGGTAGGTAAGGTAGATGGCGGCGGTGTAAGGTGCTCACATTAGGGGGTAGTTTAATATAGCTGGCGGCGGGGTAGGAGCTCACATTAGGGGGTAGTTTAATATAGTTTGCGACGGGGTAGGAGCTCACATTAGGGGGTATGTAATATAGCTGGCGACGGTGTAGGGGGATCACATTAGGGGGTTATACTTTTAATGTAGGTGGCGGCGTGGTCCGGGAGTGGCGGTTTAGGGGTTAAATACTTTATTAGTGATTGCGGCGGGGGATCGCAGTTGACAGCTAGATAGACATTGCGCATGCGTTAGGTGTTAGGTTTTATTTAGCAGATCGCGGTTGACAGCTAGATAGACATTGCGCATGCGTTAGGTGTTAGGTTTTATTTAGCAGATTGCGGTTGACAGGTAGATAGACATTGCGCATGTGTTAGGTGTTAGGTTTATTTTGTATCTAGTTTAGGGAGTTACGGGGCTCCAATAGACAGCGTAAGGCTTACTACGGCTGCATTTTGTGGCGAGGTGAAAATGGAATAAGATTTCTCCATTTTCGCCATGTAAGTCCTTACGCTGTATATTGGATACCAAACTGCGCTGGTTTGGTATACCTGCCTATGGCCCAAAAAACTACGGGCGAAGGCAGAAATATACGAGCGTAACTTCTAGGTTACACCGTATATAGGATATCAAACCAGCGCAAAATTCAGCGTCGCCGGGTTTTGCGGACGACGCTGCATATCGGATCGGGCCCCTTGTACCTTACAAGATCATTTTAATGTAACTAAACTAGTATTTTCTTTTGGGTGTGAAAGACTTTATTTTTATTTAATTCTGATACTATTAGATTCCACACATGGAGTAATTTATTTGCTAGGTCTCATTTATTACCTGGCACATAGTGTAATGTTATTCCACTGCATAATATTGCATGGAATTTACAATGCTCTGTACTGTTAATTTAATGATAAACAGCATGGGACCATGTTATGGATTTTTCTATTTCTGATTTACCTCTGGGTATGGGATCACAAATGAAAGATTTTTTTTACAGTAATCACTTCCCTGTTAGTTTCTACAGAAATATGTTTTATCTAATATTACTGTGGTACATAAACAAAGTATTTAAAATCAGCCTATTCTTTTTTTTTTTTTTTATAAACAACTTTATTGAATATTGCAGAATGTGATACATATAATAGGAGACGCAGCTCCTTGTTGTTTACATATCCAACAGTTGTCCATTATTTGTTATCCTTACTTTAATACAAAATATATTAACTTTCTAGAACTCTCTACTTATTGGAATCAATAGAGATATACGTAATAACAACGTAGAAAAAAGGAGAAGGGGTAGCGGGAAGGTGGAGAATAAGGGAGGGAGAGAGGAGAGAAAGAGAAAAGGGGAGAGAAGAGAGAGAAGAAAGAAAAAAAAAAAAAAAAAAAAAAAAAAAAAGGGAAAGGATCCGTCCTGCTCTGTCCGTGTCCCCTAGCCTGTCTAATTTTCTGAGGGTTGTTTTTCTTTAAGTAATTGAAGATATGTGTCCCAAGTTTGGGTTATCACTGCATAAGTATCCATTTTTCCATGTTTGAGATAATAGTATTCTTCTAGTGAAATTAACTCGGAAACCTTCTGAACCCACATAGTAAGTGAAGGTGCTCCATTATATTTCCAGTTTTTGGCTATCAGTTGTAAAATCAGCCTATTCTAATGTTTCACAGGCTGTATTTGTATTTAGTAATACAGCTTATCTGTTTTTTTATTCCATGTTACAATCAGTCATTATTTTTCAAATCATTATGTTAATTTTTTTGTGTGGTTGTGTTTATTGTCAAAAACATTTTAACCTCTTCAGGATGTTAGGACATTCCATGCCATCCAGCTTTACAACACCTTAAATATTTTAAATGTGCTCCCTTAAAGGGATAGTCATTGTCATATTTTTTTGTTTTTCCTAAAAAAGAAGAAAATCACTGAATAAAATAGCACTGTTAAATTAATTCTCTTTTGCAATCTGTGATTGCCTAGTATCGTAGCCTCTGCAACCATCCCCCTTATCGCAAAGATGATTTTATATTTCAATTATTCAATTGCTTAGATCTGCACAAAAGATCACCTCCTCATTCTCCACCTGCCTCTAAGAGGTCAAAAGAAGAGACATTTTTTTTTTGTTACAAATATATATATATGTAATACCGGTAATATATATATTTTTGTTTATTTACATATTCATGCAAAAAAAAAACCCAACAGAATTTATGCTTACCTGATAAATTACTTTCTCTTGCGGTGTATCCAGTCCACGGATTCATCCTTTACTTGTGGGATATTCTCATTCCCTACAGGAAGTGGCAAAGAGAGCACACAGCAGAGCTGTCCATATAGCTCCCCCTCTAGCTCCACCCCCCAGTCATTCGACCAAAGGTTAGGAAGAAAAAGGAGAAACCATAGGGTGCAGTGCTGACTGTAGTTTAACAAAAAAAAATTTACCTGACTTAATTGCCAGGGCGGGCCGTGGACTGGATACACCGCAAGAGAAAGTAATTTATCAGGTAAGCATAAATTCTGTTTTCTCTTGCAAGGTGTATCCAGTCCACGGATTCATCCTTTACTTGTGGGATACCAACACCAAAGCTTTAGGACACGGATGAAGGGAGGGAACAAGACAGGTACCTTAAACAGAAGGCACCACTGCTTGCAAAACCTTTCTCCCAAAAATAGCCTCCGAAGAAGCAAAAGTATCGAATTTGGAAAATTTGGAAAAAGTATGCAGTGATGACCAAGTCGCTGCCTTACAAATCTGTTCCACAGAAGCCTCATTTTTAAAAGCCCATGTGGAAGCAGTAATTGTTTCAGGAGGCTGCTGGCCAGCAGTCTCGTAGGCCAAACGGATGATGCTTTTCAGCCAAATGGAAAGAGAGGTAGCAGTCACTTTCTGACCTCTCCTCTTACCAGAATAGACAACAAACAAGGAAGATGTTTGTCTGAAATCCTTAGTTGCTTGTAAGTAGAACTTTAAAGCACGAACCACATCAAGATTATGTAACAAACGTTCCTTCTTCGAAGAAGGATTAGGACACAGAGAAGGAACAACAATTTCCTGGTTAATATTCTTGTTAGAAACAACCTTAGGAAGAAAACCAGGTTTGGTACGCAAAACTACCTTATCTGCATGGAACACCAGGTAAGGTGAATCACACTGTAAGGCAGATAACTCTGAGACTCTTCGAGCAGAAGAGATAGCTACCAAAAACAAAACTTTCCAAGATAACAACTTAATATCTATGGAATGTAAAGGTTCAAACGGAACCCCTTGAAGAACTGAAAGAACTAGATTTAGACTCCATGGCGGAGCCACAGTCTTATAGACAGGCTTGATTCTGACTAAAGCCTGAGTAAACGCTTGGACGTCTGGTACCTCTGCCAGACGCTTGTGCAAAAGAATAGACAGAGCAGATATCTGTCTTTTTAAGGAACTAGCTGACAATCCTTTCTCCAATCCTTCTTGGAGGAAAGACAATATTCTGGGAATCCTAATCTTACTCCATGAGTAACCCTTGGATTCACACCAACAAAGATATTTCCGCCATATCTTATGGTAGATTTTCCTGGTGACAGGCTTCCTAGCCTGAATCAGGGTATCTATAACTGACTCAGAGAAACCCCGCTTTGATAGAATTAAGCGTTCAATCTCCAAGCAGTCAGACGCAGAGAAATTAGATTTGGATGCTTGAACGGACCCTGTATTAGAAGATCCTGCCTCATTGGCAGTGTCCATGGTGGGACAGATGACATGTCCACTAGGTCTGCATACCAAGTCCTGCGTGGCCACGCAGGCGCTATCAGAATCACCGCAGCCTTCTCCTGTTTGATTCTCGCGACCAGACGAGGGAGAAGAGGAAACGGTGGAAAGACATAAGCCAGATTGAAGGACCAAGGCGCTGCTAGAGCATCTATCAATACCGCCTTGGGATCCCGGGACCTGGACCCATAGAGAGGAAGTTTGGAGTTCTGACGGAACGCCATCAGATCCAAGTCTGGAATGCCCCATAGCTGAATCAGCTGGGCAAACACCTCCGGGTGGAGTTCCCACTCCCCCGGGTGAAAAGTCTGACAACTTAGAAAATCCGCCTCCCAGTTGTCTACTCCTGGGATGTGAATTGCTGAGAGATGGCAGGAGTGATCCTCCGCCCACCTGATTATTTTGGTTACTTCCTTCATCGCTAGGGAACTCTTTGTTCCCCCTTGATGTTTGATGTAAGCTACAGTCGTGATGTTGTCCGACTGAAATCTGATAAATTTGGCCGCAGCTAGTTGAGGCCATGCCTGAAGCGCGTTGAATATCGCCCTCAGTTCCAGAATGTTTATCGGGAAAAGAGCTTCTTCCCGAGTCCATAAGCCCTGAGCTTTCAGGGAGTCCCAGACTGCACCCCAGCCTAACAGACTGGTGTCGGTCGTTACAATGATCCACTCTGGTCTGCAGAAACATACTCCCTGAGACAGGTGATCCTGAGACAACCACCAGAGAAGAGAATCTCTGGTCCCCTGGTCCAACTGTATTTGAGGAGACAAATCTGCATAATCCCCATTCCACTGTTTGAGCATGCATAGTTGCAGTGGTCTGAGATGTATCTGAGCAAAAGGGACTATGTCCATTGCCGCTACCATTAATCCGATTGTCTCCATGCATTGAGCTACAGATGGCCGAGAAATGGAATGAAGAACTCGGCAAGTAGTTAAGAGTTTTAACTTTCTGACCTCCGTCAGAAATATCTTGATTTCTACCGAGTCTATCAGAGTTCCTAAAAAGGGAACCCTTGTGAGTGGGGAGAGAGAACTCTTTTTGATGTTCACCTTCCACCCGTGAGACCTCAGAAAAGCCAATACAATCTCTGTGTGAGACTTGGCTCTTTGGAAAGACGGCGCCTGAATTAAGATGTCGTCTAGGTAAGGCGCCACTGCTATGCCCCGCAGTCTTAGAACCGCTAGGAGGGACCCTAGCACCTTTGTGAAAATTCTGGGAGCAGTGGCCAACCCAAAAGGAAGAGCCACAAACTGGTAATGCCTGTCTAGAAAAGCAAACCTGAGAAACTGATGATGATCTTTGTGGATAGGAATGTGCAGGTACGCATCCTTTAGATCCACGGTAGTCATATATTGACCTTCCTGGATCATAGGTAAGATTGTCCGAATGGTCTCCATCTTGAATGATGGGACTCTGAGGAATCTGCTGAGAATTTTTAGATCCAAGATTGGTCTGAAAGTTCCTTCTTTTTTGGGAACCACAAACAGGTTTGAGTAAAAACCCAGTCCTTGTTCTGCAATTGGAACCGGGTGTATCACTCCCATTGTATGTAGATCTTCTATACAGCGTAAAAACGCTTCTTTCTTTGTCTGATCTGTAGACAGACGAGAAATGTGGAACCTTACCCTTGGAGGGGAGTCCTTGAATTCTAGAAGATATCCCTGGGAAACAATCTCTAATGCCCAGGGATCGTGAACATCTCTTGCCCAGGCCTGAGCGAAGAGAGAGAGTCTGCCCCCTACTAGATCCGGTCCCGGATCGGGGGCTACCCCTTCATGCTGTCTTGGTGGCAGCTGCAGGCTTTTTGGCCTGTTTACCCTTGTTCCAGCCCTGGTAAGGCTTCCAGGTTGCCTTGGGCTGTGAAACGTTACCCTCTTGCTTTGCAGCCGGAGAGGCTGAAGCGGGACCGCTCCTGAAATTACAAAAGGAATGAAAATTAGCTTTGTTCTTAGCCTTAAAGGGCTTGTCCTGAGGGAGAGCATGGCCCTTTCCCCCGGTGATTTCTGAAATAATCTCTTTCAATTCTTGCCCGAAGAGGGTCTTTCCTTTGAAAGGGATGTTTAATAGTTTGGATTTTGACGACACATCGGCAGACCAGGACTTGAGCCAAAGCGCTCTGGCGCCATAATGGCGAAACCTGAATTCTTTGCCGCTAACTTAGCTAATTGAAAAGCGGCATCTGTGATAAAAGAATTAGCCAGCTTTAGAGCCTTTATTCTATCCATAATTTCCTCATATGAGGTCTCCGTCTGGAGCGAGTCCTCCAGCGCCTCAAATCAGAAAGCAGCTGCAGTAGTTACAGGAATAATGCAGGCAATAGGTTGGAGAAGAAAACCTTGTTGAACAAAAATGTTCTTAAGTAAACCCTTTTTATCCATTGGGTCTTTAAAAGCACAACTGTCTTCAATTGGTATGGTTGTGCGTTTAGCAAGTGAAGAAACAGCCCCCTCTACCTTAGGGACCGTCTGCCACGAGTCCCGCATGGGGTCAGTTATGGGGAACATTTTCTTAAAAACAGGAGGGGGAACAAAAGGGACACCTGGTCTATCCCACTCCCTAGTAACGATATCCGCAATCCTCTTAGGGACCGGAAACGCATCAGTGTATACAGGGACCTCTAGGTACTTGTCCATTTTACACAATTTCTCTGGGACCACCATAGGGTCGCAATCATCCAGAGTAGCTAATACCTCCCTGAGCAATACGCGGAGGTGTTCTAGTTTAAATTTAAAAACCAATGTATCTGAATCTGCCTGATGAGAAACCTTTCCTGAATCGGAAATTTCTCCCTCAGACATCAAATCCCTCGCCCCCACTTCAGAGCGTTGTGAGGGTACATCGGATAAGGCTACCAAAGCTTCAGAATGCTCATAATCTGTTCTTAAAACAGAGCTATCACGCTTTGCAGGTAACACGGGCAGTTTAGATAAGAAAGCTGCAAGGGAATTATCCATGACTGCCGCTAGTTGTTGTAATGTAAAAGGGGCAGACGCACTAGAGGTACTAGGCATCGCTTGAGCGGGCGTAACTGGTTGTGACACATGGGGAGAGGTGGACGGGCTACCCTCATTACCTTCAGTCTGAAAATCATCTAGGGCCACATTTTTAAGTGCAACAATATGATCCTTAAAGTGTATAGACACATTAGTGCAAGTGGGACACATTCTGAGAGGGGGTTCCACCATGGCTTCTAAACACATTGAACAAGGATTTTCCTTGGTGTCAGACATGTTTAACAGACTAGTAATATGCACAAACAGGCTTAGAAATCACTATAAATAAATAAAAAACACAATTGCAAAAAACGTTACTGTGCCTTTAAGAGATAAAAAAGGCACACAATTTTACAAAACAGTGAAAAATGCAGTAATCTTCTTGAAATTTTCACAGTATGTACCTAAAGCCTTAGTAAGATTGCACCACTAGCAAGAAAAAGGATTAACCCCTTAATGCCCAAACTGGAGCAGCCTAAAGCCAACAACCGGTTAAATTACTGCAGCACCTTGCCACAGCACTGCTGTGGCCCTACCTGCCCTTAGGGATCAGATTTGGGGGAATAAAGCTTCTTCTAGGCCCTCAAACAGCAGCAGGACCCTCCATGTGAAGCAGCATGAACTTCTCTTTCAATTCTAACTGCGCATCTGAGGCGCGAAATTAGGCCCCTCCCACTCCTCTCCGGAGCTATGAGGCCTACAAAAATCACTTCTAAGTGAATAAAATTTAGCCATGTGGGTAATAACCCCAGAAAGAACTCAAAAGTGCTTTCAAAGTGACTCCCAACGAGTATTTCCTAAGCAAAATAATTGATTGCTCTGAGTTAGTGTCAACCAGCATAATTAGCCCTGTTATGTAAGCATTCAATTCTTTACTAAGTCTCAGAACATAGCTTACCCTCCCCACATGGGGATATTGTCAGTCTCTTCTAGCATTATCTCAGTCTTGTCTAGAAATAAATGACTGAACATACCTCATTGCAGTCAAGCCTGCAAACTGTTCCCCCCAACTGAAGTTTTCTGGTACTCCTCAGTCCTGTGTGGGAACAGCAAAGGATTTTAGTTACAACATGCTAAAATCATTGTTACGGTTGCCTCCAGGCTGGCTGGAAGTTGGACCGTAGAAAAGGATGCTCCTAGCGCTCACCAAAGGAGCAGCAGCACCGTGGACACTATAACTGCTGCGTAGCCACCATAAGTAACGCAGACTCTATGAACCACCGCTGCTGGGCTGGTATCTCGCCGTCTGCTCTGCGCCCTGGACCTACGACCAGGCTCCAGTAGGTGAACCTCTTCCTTCTGTAGCAATCCCTGTAGCTAAGGGAGTATGAAGAGCATAGCAATCCCTGTAGTGATATAAGCTGTCCCCTACAAACATGAGTCAAAGCTTCAAGTTAGAGGGTCAACATAGGTCTGATGTGCTGGAGCACACAGCCTGCTTTTATTCAGGTTACATGCAAACAGGACACTCTCAGGGGGAGGCATAAAATCCCCCATCACACATTTGATATTAGATAGAGAGACACTCCCTTTGACAGGCCACAACATTTACTTCAGCAGATAACATTACACACAATAAAACAATGCAGTCCACCTTATCAATACTAGAAGTCTGATTAGACAATGGGAAAGTTGATCACTAAACCTAATTAGAGCTAATCCCAGCAGACTTGTATTTAGAATAGGTTTCTTGAAGCTGAACAAAATTTAACTCTTAATGGCACACAATGAAACTGAACCAAGTGGGAGAAAGCCAGGGACAAGTCATTTCACAGGTCTGGGGACATAGTCTTAAAGGGGCATTGTTCATCAAAGTCACAATATGTCCCCAGATGGTTCTTAAAGGGCCACACACACCCAACAAAAGTCAATATGTCCTCAGGGGCACAATCTTCCAGGGGCCATAGTCATGTGGAAGGAGGCTGGCAAATAGGCTTCTCCAAAATCCAGGGAAGCAGGGCAATTTTTCATTTAAAGGGCCAGTTACAAACAGCAGTTTGTAACATATCTCCCCTTTTGGAGGGAGACTAACCAGGCACCTGACCTTCTGCCGGTCAGTGCCCAAGTTAGTCTCGCAACCCACCCACAAATAATCGCTAGCAGCAAAGTAGCCCCCCCACAATACGTAGTACTGGCCTGTAAGTTCCAGGTTGCAGGATGAAAGTGCAGCATCCTCGGCCTTCCTGGCGCAGCTGGGCAAATAGCTGATGGTACTTGGGGGGCAGAGGCCAGCGGCACTCTGCCCTGGTGCCAGCGCTTCTGCTGGGGTGAGGGGTTTGCAGGTCAGTTCTGTAACAAGGACAAGGTCTGTAGGGCAGAGGCCAGCAGCGCTCTGTCCTGATGCCAGCTCTTCTGCTGGGGGAATTGGGGCATAGTCCTGCCCGGTGGCAAAGGGAACGTGGGGGTCAGTGGGGGCCAACATCTCCACTGTTAACCCTGGGCCCAAGTTAGGAGTTAGCTGGGGAGGGGGAGATTGGCTTACCTCCTCCTCCTGATACTCCGGCGGCCGTTGGGAAGGGAGGTCGATGCTCTCCGCTTCCTGTGGAACATGCTGCGGCTGGGGAGAGAGACCGGTTGTCTCCTCTCCCTGGAAGGCACACTCCGGCTGGGGAGGGAGGTCGATGCTCTCCCCTCCCTGTAGCTGGGTCTGTCGCTGGGGATCTGGGCCGCCTGCCCAGCATCCCTGTAGGGCCGGTAGAGAGACTGCGGTCCCATCTCCACCTGCCTGCTGGGGGTCCTCCCAGGACCAGTCTATGAGGCCTGCTGCCTCTGGTATCTCTGGTTGGGGTTGGGGAAGGAGACCGGTTGTCTCTTCCCTCTGCACAGTATACTGCCGCTGGGGAGGGAGGTCGCTGCTCCCCTCTCCCTGTGGAACATGCTGCGGCTGGGGAGAGAGACTAGGTGTCCATACCCTCAAACTCCACAGTTGGCGCTCAAAGGCTCGTGCCGCTTTGTTCTCCGTATCCAATTCCCGGATGATGCGACTGACTACCTCCTGCGCAGGGTCTGGACCATATCGGACTAGCCGCCTCTTTACCTCTGGAACGAAATCCGCGCCCTCATAGCGACGGATCCGGTTGAGGTGCTCTTCACATGGTTCTGACCAGTATCTTGTCAGCTCCATGCTGCTGTAGGTAGGGACGCTGCGCAGTGGCTAGCGTTGCCCTCAATTACTCTCCTACGATACCAGTGCTGTTGTGGTGCTGCTCCTTGCGCTAGGACACCAATCCCACCGCTGCCGCCAAATGTTACGGTTGCCTCCAGGCTGGCTGGAAGTTGGACCGTAGAAAAGGATGCTCCTAGCGCTCACCAAAGGAGCAGCAGCACCGTGGACACTATAACTGCTGCGTAGCCACCATAAGTAACGCAGACTCTATGAACCACCGCTGCTGGGCTGGTATCTCGCCGTCTGCTCTGCGCCCTGGACCTACGACCAGGCTCCAGTAGGTGAACCTCTTCCTTCTGTAGCAATCCCTGTAGCTAAGGGAGTATGAAGAGCATAGCAATCCCTGTAGTGATATAAGCTGTCCCCTACAAACATGAGTCAAAGCTTCAAGTTAGAGGGTCAACATAGGTCTGATGTGCTGGAGCACACAGCCTGCTTTTATTCAGGTTACATGCAAACAGGACACTCTCAGGGGGAGGCATAAAATCCCCCATCACACATTTGATATTAGATAGAGAGACACTCCCTTTGACAGGCCACAACATTTACTTCAGCAGATAACATTACACACAATAAAACAATGCAGTCCACCTTATCAATACTAGAAGTCTGATTAGACAATGGGAAAGTTGATCACTAAACCTAATTAGAGCTAATCCCAGCAGACTTGTATTTAGAATAGGTTTCTTGAAGCTGAACAAAATTTAACTCTTAATGGCACACAATGAAACTGAACCAAGTGGGAGAAAGCCAGGGACAAGTCATTTCACAGGTCTGGGGACATAGTCTTAAAGGGGCATTGTTCATCAAAGTCACAATATGTCCCCAGATGATTCTTAAAGGGCCACACACACCCAACAAAAGTCAATATGTCCTCAGGGGCACAATCTTCCAGGGGCCATAGTCATGTGGAAGGAGGCTGGCAAATAGGCTTCTCCAAAATCCAGGGAAGCAGGGCAATTTTTCATTTAAAGGGCCAGTTACAAACAGCAGTTTGTAACAATCATCTTCCTCTCAGCAGAATTCTTCATCTTTTTTCTGCTAGAGAGTAAATAGTACAAACCGGTACCATTTAAAAATAACAAACTTTTGATTGAAGATAATAAAACTACAATTCTAACACCACATTCACTTTACCCTCCTGTAGAGAGACTCTAGTGCTTAGAGCCGGCAAAGAGAATGACTGGGGGGTGGAGCTAGAGGGTGAGCTATATGGACAGCTCTGCTGTGTGCTCTCTTTGAATCCGTGGACTGGATACACCTTGCAAGAGAAAATGCTTATATTTGATTTTGTTTATTGAAAGATTTTCATCAACTAAATTTATTTTTTATTTCTTTCACCTAGATTACCTCTAAACCTAAGTCTAACCCTAACCCCCCCTAACTTAAATCTAATTTAAATAAATATAAATAAAAATACTATAATTAAATAAATTAATCCTATTTAAAACTAAATACTTACCTATAAAATAAACCCTAATATAGCTACACTATAACTAATAGTTACATTGTAGCTATTTTAGTATTTATATTTATTTTACAGGTAACTTTGTATTTATTTTAACTAGGTACAATAGTTATTAAATAGTTATTAACTATTTAATAACTACCTAGATAAAATAAAGACAAAATTACCTGTAAAATAAATCCTAACCTAAGTTACAATTAAACCTAACACTATACTATAATTAAAGGGACATGAAACCCAATTTTTTTCTTTCATGATTTAGAAAGAGCATACAATTATAAACAACTTTCTAATCTACTTATATTATCTATTTTGTTATTTGCTGAAAAGCATACCTAGATATGCTTAGTAGCTGCTGATTGGTAGCTGCACATAGATGCCTCCTGTGATTGGTTCACTGTGTGCTTTGCTATTTCTTCATTAAAGTATATCTAAAGAATAAAGCAAATTAGGTAATAGAAGTAAATTGGAATGTTGTTTAAAATTATATTCTCTACCTTAATCATGAAAGAAAATGTTTGGGTATAGTGTCCCTTTAAATAAATTAAATTAATTACCAACAATTAAATACAATTAAATAAAACTAAATAAAGTACAAAAAAAAAAAAACCACTAAATCACAGAAAATTAAAAAAAATTACAGGAATTTTAAACTAATTACACCTAATCTAATCCCCCTAATAAAATAAAAAAGCCCCCCAAAATAATAAAATTCCCTACCCTATACTAAATTACAAAGTAATCAGCTCTTTTACCAGCCCTTAAAAGGGCTTTTTGCGGGGCATTGCCCCAAAAGTAATCAGCTCTTTTACCTGTAAAAAAAAATACAATACCCCCCCAACATTACAACCCACCACCCACACACCCCTACTCTAAAACCCACCCAATCCCCCCTTAAAAAAAAACCTAACACTAACCCCCTGAAGATCACCCTACCTTGAGCCGTCTTCACCCAGCCGGGCCGAATTCTTCATCCAATCGGGGCAGAAGAGGTCCTCCATCCGGCAGAAGTGTTCATCCAGGCTCCATCTTCTATCTTCATCCTTCCAGCGCGGAGCGGGTTCATCTTCATCCCAGCCAACACGGAGCATCCTCTTCATCCGGAGTTCTAACGACGAATGACGGTTCCTTTAAGTGACGTCATCCAAGATGGGGTCCCTTGAATTCCGATTGGCTGATAGAATCCTATCAGCCAATCGGAATAAAGGTAGTAAAAATCCTATTGGCGATGATGTCCGGGGCGGCAGATTAGGGGTTAATAAGTTTAAGGTTAGGAGTGTTTAGACTCAGGGTTCATGTTAGAGTGTTAGGTGTAGACATTAAAAGAGTTTCCCCATAGGAAACAATGGGGCTGCTTTAGGAGCTGGACGCTGCTTTTTTGCAGGTGTTAGGTTTTTTTCCAGCCGTCTCAGCCCTATTGTTTCCTATGGGGAAATCGTGCATGAGCAGCGCTGGTATTACAGTGAGAAGTGGAGCTAAATTTGGTCAACGCTCACTTTTCTGAGGCTAACGCAGCGTTACCAGCGTTGTTTAACGTGAGCGCTGGAAAAAAAGGCTTGTTAGCAACGCAAGTCTTTACCGACAAAACTTGTAATCTAGCCGTATGTTTGTTTGATTTTATTAACATAATCCGTTGTTTAAAAATGCTTGTTGTTCAAACACAATGCATAGCCAAAATATATTTGTATCTGTTTATTAACATTCCAAAAAACGAGAGAGTGAAAACATATTAAAAATAAACACCTAGATTACGAGTTTTACGCTAAACAGGGTACAAAACTAACTGCAAAAAAGTTGCGTTATTTCTAACACCTGAAGTGCGGAATGAAAAATCTCCGTAACGCCACCCCATTGATGTCTATGGGGAAAAAAAGTTACATTTAAACTTAACATCCTAACATAAACCCCAAGTCTAAACACCCCTAATCTGCCGCCCCGACATCGCCAACACCTAAATAAAGTTATTAACCCCTAATCTGCCGCTCCCGACATCACCAACACTAATAAAGGCTATTAACCCCTAATCTGCCACTCCCCGACATCACCAACACTAATAAAGGATATTAACCCCTAATCTACCGCTCCCAACATCACCAACACTAATAAAGGCTATTAACCCCTAATCTGCCACTCCCCGACATCGCTGTCACTATAATCAGGTTATTAACCCCTAAACCTCTGGCCTCCCACATCGCCACCACTAAATAAACCTATTAACTCCTAAACCGCCGCCCACCCCACATCGCAAAACACTAAATTTAACTATTAACCCCTAAACCTAACACCACCCTAACTTTAAATTAAAATTAACTATAATTAAATAAAAACTTACCTGTGAAATAAAAATAAACCTAACATTAAACTATAAATTAACATAACATATTATTATAAAATAAAAAATACTACCAATTAAAAAATCTAAATTACAAATTTAAAAAACCTAACACTATGAAAAAAATCTAAAATTACAAAAAATAAACTCTAAATTACGAGAATTTTTTTTAAAAAAAAATAAGATTACAAAAAATAATAAAAGAAACTATCAAAACATAATTTATGCTTACCTGATAAAATTATTTCTCTTGTGGTGTATCCAGTCCACAGATCATCCATTACTTGTGGGATATTCTCATTCCCAACAGGAAGTTGCAAGAGGATCACCCACAGCAGAGCTGTCTATATAGCTCCTCCCCTAACTGCCACCTCCAGTCATTCGACCGAAGACAAGCAAGAGAAAGGAGAAACCATAGGGTGCAGTGGTGACTGTAGTTTAAAATAAAAATTACCTGCCTTAAAATGACAGAGCGGGCCGTGGACTGGATACACCACAAGAGAAATAAATTTATCAGGTAAGCATAAATTATGTTTTCTCTTGTAAGGTGTATCCAGTCCACGGATCATCCATTACTTGTGGGATACCAATACCAAAGCTAAAGTACACGGATGAAGGGAGGGACAAGGCAGGTACTTAAACGGAAGGTACCACTGCCTGTAAAACCTTTCTCCCAAAAATAGCCTCCGAAGAAGCAAAAGTATCAAATTTATAGAACTTTGAAAAAGTATGAAGCGAAGACCAAGTCGCCGCCTTGCAAATCTGTTCAACAGAAGCCTCATTTTTAAAGGCCCAAGTGGAAGCCACAGCTCTAGTAGAATGAGCTGTAATCCTTTCAAGAGGCTGCTGGCCAGCAGTCTCATAAGCTAAGCGTATTATACTTCTTAGCCAAATCGAAAGAGAAGTTGCCGAAGCCTTTTGGCCTTTCCTCTGTCCAGAGTAGACAACAAACAAAGCAGATGTTTGACGAAAATCTTTAGTAGCTTGTAAATAATACTTTAAAGCACGAACCACGTCAAGATTGTGTAATAGACGTTCCGTATTTGAAGAAGGATTAGGACACAATGACGGAACAACAATCTCCTGATTGATATTCTTATTAGATACCACCTTAGGTAAAAACCCAGGTTTGGTACGCAAAACTACCTTATCTGCATAAAAGATCAGATAAGGGGAATCACATTGTAAGGCAGATAACTCGTAAACTCTACGAGCCGAGGAAATAGCTACCAAAAATAGAACTTTCCAAGATAAAAGTTTGATATCTATGGAATGAAGAGGTTCAAACTGAATCCCTTGAAGAACTTTAAGAACCAAATTTAAACTCCATGTGCAAAAGAATAGACAGAGCAGAAATCTGTCCCTTTAAGGAACTAGCTGACAATCCTTTTTCCAATCCTTCTTGGAGAAAGGATAATATCCTGGGAATCCTGACTTTACTCCATGAGTAACCCTTGGATTCGCACCAGTAAAGATATTTACGCCATATCTTATGATAGATTTTCCTGGTGACAGGCTTTCGTGCCTGAATTAAGGTGTCAATGACTGACTCGGAGAAGCCACGCTTTGATAAGATCAAGCGTTCAATCTCCAGGCAGTCAGTCTCAGAGAAATTAGATTTGGATGGTTGAAAGGACCCTGAAGTAGAAGGTCCTGTCTCAGCGGCAGAGTCCATGGTGGAAAGGATGACATGTCCACCAGATCTGCATACCAAGTCCTGCGTGGCCACGCAGGCGCTATCAAGATCACCGATGGTCTCTCCTGCTTGATTTTGGCAATTAGACGAGGGAGCAGAGGAAACGGTGGAAACACATAAGCCAGGTTGAAGGACCAAGGCGTTGCTAGAGCATCTATCAGCGTCGCCTTGGGATCCCTGGACCTGGATCCGTAACAAGGAAGTTTGGCGTTCTGGTGAGACGCCATGAGATCCAGTTCTGCTTTGCCCCAACGATGAATCAATTGTTCAAACACCTCTGGATGGAGTTCCCCCTCCCCCGGATGAAAAGTCTGTCGACTTAAAAAATCCGCCTCCCAGTTCTCTACGCCTGGGATATGGATAGCTGATAGGTGGCAAGAGTGAATCTCTGCCCAGCGAATTATCTTTGAGACTTCTAACATCGCTATGGAACTCCTTGTTCCCCCTTGATGGTTGATGTAAGCCACAGTCGTGATGTTGTCCGACTGAAATCTTATGAACCTCATTGTCGCTAGCTGAGGCCAAGCCTGAAGAGCATTGAATATCGCTATTAGTTCCAGAATGTTTATCGGAAGGAGTGTCTCCTCCTGAGTCCACGATCCCTGAGCCTTCAGGGAGTTTCAGACTGCCCCCCAGCCTAGAAGGCTGGCATCTGTCCTTACAATTGTCCAATCTGGCCTGCAAAAGGTCATACCTTTGGACAGATGGACCCGAGATAGCCACCAGAGAAGAGAATCCCTGGTCTCTTGATCCAGATTTAGTAGAGGGGACAAATCTGTGTAATCCCCATTCCACTGACTGAGCATGCAGAGTTGCAGCGGTCTGAGATGTAGGCGGGCAAACGGCACTATGTCCATTGCCGCTACCATTAAGCCGATTACTTCCATACACTGAGCCACCGAAGGGCGACAAGTGGAATAAAGAACACGTCAGGAATTTATAAGTTTTGATAACCTGGTCTCTGTCAGGTAAATCCTCATTTCTACAGAATCTATTAGAGTTCCCAGAAAGGAGACTCTTGTGAGAGGGGATAGAGAACTCTTTTCTTCGTTCACTTTCCACCCATGCAACCTCAGAAATGCCAGAACTATGTCCGTATGAGACTTGTCAATTTGGAAATTTGACGTCTGTATCAGAATGTCGTCTAAATAAGGGGCCACTGCTATGCCCCGCGGCCTTAGGACTGCCAGAAGTGACCCCAGAACCTTCGTAAAGATTCTTGGGGCTGTAGCTAACCCAAAGGGAAGAGCTACAAACTGGTAATGCCTGTCTAGGAAGGCAAACCTGAGAAACCGATGATGATCTTTGTGTATCGGAATGTGAAGATAAGCATCCTTTAAATCCACTGTAGTCATGTATTGACCCTCCTGGATCATAGGTAGGATGGTACGAATAGTCTCCATCTTGAATGATGGGACCCTGAGAAATTTGTTTAAGATTGGTCTGAAGGTTCCCTCTTTTTTGGGAACCACAAACAGATTTGAATAGAATCCTTGTCCCTGTTCCTCCTTTGGAACTGGGTGGATCACTCCCATAACTAGGAGGTCTTGAACACAGTGTAAAAATGCCTCTCTCTTTATCTGGTTTGCAGAGAATTGTGAAAGGTGAAATCTCCCTTTTGGAGGGGAAGCCTTGAAGTCCAGAAGATATCCCTGGGATACAATTTCCAACGCCCAGAGATCCTGGACATCTCTTGCCCAAGCCTGGGCGAAGAGCGAAAGTCTGCCCCCTACTAGATCCGTTACCGGATCGGGGGCCAATCTTTCATGCTGTCTTAGAGGCAGCAGCAGGCTTTTTGGCCTGCTTACCTTTGTTCCAAGTCTGGTTAGGTCTCCAGACGGACTTGGACTGGGCAAAAGTTCCCTCTTGTTTTGTATTAGAGGAAGTTGATGCAGCACTCGCCTTGAAATTTCGAAAGGCATGAAAATTAGTCTGTTTGGCCCTTGATTTGGACCTATCCTGAGGAAGGGCATGACCTTTTCCTCCAGTGATATCAGAAATTATCTCCTTCAAACCAGGCCCGAATAGGGTCTGCCCCTTGAAGGGAATATTGAGCAGCTTAGACTTTGAAGTCACGTCAGCTGACCATGATTTAAGCCATAGCGCCCTACGCGCCTGAATAGCAAAACCAGAATTCTTAGCCGTTAGTTTAGTCAAATGAACAATGGCATCAGAAACAAAAGAATTGGCTAGCTTAAGTGCTCTAAGCTTGTCAAGTATATCATCCAATGGGGTCTCTACCTGTAAAGCCTCTTCCAGAGACTCAAACCAGAAAGCCGCAGCAGCAGTGACAGGGGCAATGCATGCAAGGGGCTGTAGAATAAAACCTTGTTGAATAAACATTTTCTTAAGGTAACCCTCTAACTTTTTATCTTTTGGATCTGAGAAAGCACAACTGTCCTCGACAGGGATAGTAGTACGCTTAGCTAGGGTAGAAACTGCTCCCTCCACCTTAGGGACCGTTTGCCATAAGTCCCGTGTGGCGGCATCTATTGGAAACATTTTCTTAAAAATAGGAGGGGGAGAGAACGGCACACCTGGTCTATCCCATTCCTTAGTAATAATTTCTGTAAACCTTTTAGGTATTGGAAAAACATCAGTGTAAACAGGCACTGCATAGTATTTATCCAATCTGCACATTTTCTCTGGCACTGCAATTGTATCACAGTCATTCAGAGCAGCTAAAACCTCCCTGAGCAACACGCGGAGGTGTTCAAGCTTAAATTTAAATGTTGACATATCAGAATCAGGTTGAATCCTCTTCCCTGAGTCAGAAAAATCACCCACAGAAAGAAGCTCTCCTTCCTCAGCTTCTGCATATTGTGAGGGGGTATCAGATATAGTTACTAAAGCGTCAGTATGCTCTGTATTTCTTCTAACTCCAGAGCTGTCTCGCTTTCCCCGTAACCCAGGTAGTCTGGATAATACCGCTGACAGTGTATTATCCATGACTGCCGCCATGTCTTGTAAAGTAAACGCCATGGGCGCGCTAGATGTATTTGGCGCCTCTTGAGGGTGAGTCCCTTGAGCGGGATTTAAAGGTTCTGACACGTGGGGCGAGTTAGTCGGCATAACTTCCCCCTCGTCAGATTCCTCTGGTGATACATTTTTTAAAGACAGAATATGGTCTTTATTACTTAAAGTGAAATCAGTACATTTGGTACACATTCTAAGAGGGGGTTCCACCATGGCTTCTAAACATAATGAACAAGGAGTTTCCTCTATGTCAGACATGTTTAAACAGACTAGCAATGAGACCAGCAAGCTTGGAAAACACTTTAAAACAAGTTAACAAGCAAAAAATAAAAACGGTACTGTGCCTTTAAGAAAAATAAAAAAGGTCAGAATTTGAAAAACAGTGAAAAAAAGCAGTAAATCAAACGAAATTTTTACAGTGTGTATAATAAGCTAACAGAGCATTGCACCCACTTGCAAATGGATGATTAACCCCTTAGTTTAAAAAAACGGATCAAAAAAATTATATAGACGTTTTTTAACAGTCACAACAAACTGCCACAGCTCTGCTGTGGCCCTACCTTGCCATACAAACGACTTTGGAAAGCCCAAAAACCCTTTAGAGAGGTCCTATAGCATTCAGGGGACTCCTTGAGGGAAGCTGGATGTCTCAGTCTGCAAAAGTTACTGCGCAATTAAGCGCTAAAATAGGCCCTTCCCACTCATATCTACACAGTGGGAGGCCTAAGAAAACTGTTTCTAGGCAAATTTAAGCCAGCCATGTGGAAAAAAACTAGGCCCCAATAAAGTTTTATCACCAAAACATATATAAAAACGTTTAAGCACTCCCAGCAAACGTTTAATATGACAGGAATTGAAAAATAATAAGAGTATTACCTCTGACAGTAAGCATGATACCAATCGCTATTAAATCACTGTAATCAGGCTTACCTTAAATAAATCTGGTATCAGCAGCATTTTCTAGCATTTACATTCCTCTAGAAAAAATTTAAACTGCACATACCTCATAGCAGGATAACCTGCACGCCATTCCCCAGCTGAAGTTCCCTCTCTCTTCAGTTATGTGCGAGAACAGCAATGGATCTTAGTTACAACCTGCTAAGATCATTAGAGACCACAGGCAGATTCTTCTTCTATTTTCTGCCTGGGACCAAAATAGTACAACTCCGGTACCATTTAAAAATAACAAACTTTTGATTGAAGAAAAAAACAACTACATTTCACCACATCTCTCTTACTGCTTCCGTGTGTGTCGAGAGTTGCAAGAGAATGACTGGAGGTGGCAGTTAGGGGAGGAGCTATATAGATAGCTCTGCTGTGGGTGATCCTCTTGCAACTTCCTGATGGGAATGAGAATATCCCACAAGTAATGGATGATCCGTGGACTGGATACACCTTACAAGAGAAAAATAAAAACAATTACACCTAATCTAATAGCCCTATAAAAATAAAAAAGCCCTCCAAAATAAAAACACCCCCTAGCCTACAATAAACTACCAATAGTCCTTAAAAAGGCCTTTTGTAGGACATTGCACTAAATTAAACATTTATTTTACCTGTAAAAAAATACAAAGTCCCCTGAACAGTAAAACCCACCACCCAACCAACCCCCAAAATAAAAAATCTAACTCTAAAAAAACCCTAAGCTACTCATTGCCCCTAAAGAGGCATTTGTATGGGCATTGCCCTTAAAAGGGCATTTGGCTCTTTTTCACTGCCCTTAAAAGGGCATTCAGCTCTTTTACAAAAGCACTAATCGAAAAAAAAAAAAACACCCCCAAAAAATGAAAAAAAAAACCCCACTAACCCCAGAATATCTACTTATGGTTCCTGAAGTCCAGACATCTATCTTCATCCAGGCGGCGAGAAGGCTTCATCTAGGCGGCAACACCTACATCCATCTCAGGGACGTCTTCTATCTTCATCCCAGCGTTGCGGAGCGGAGCCATCCTGGAAGCCAATACCATCTTGCGCAGAGGGTCCTCTTCATTCTGTCACTGCCGTACACTGAAGTTGAATGCAAGGTAGAATACAAGAGGTTCAAAACAGCCAATAGGATGAGAGCTACTGAAATCCTATTGGTTGATTTTTTAATTGGTAGTATTGTTTTTATTTTATTAGAATAGTTATGTGAGGTTAATTTATAGTTAAATGTTATTTTTATTTTTATTTCACAGGTAAATTTTTATTTATTTTAATATAGTTGGAATTTTAATTTAAAGTTAGGGGGTGTTAAGTTTAGGGGTTAATAGGTTTATTTAGTGGCGGCGATGTGAGGGGTGGCAGTTTAGGGGTTAATAGGTTTATTTAGTGGTGGCGATGTGGGAGGCCGGAGTTTTAGGGGTTAATAGGTTTATTTAGTGGCGGTGATGTGGGAGGCCGGAGTTTTAGGGGTCAATAGGTAGTTTATGGGTGTTAGTGTACTTTGTAACATTTTAGTTATGAGTTTTGTGAAACATTTTTGTTTTGCAAAATACATAACTACTGGTTTTAGATGGCAGTATGGATCGTGTCGGTATAGACTGTAACGCAAGCTTTTTAGACTCAACACACAACCTGTAATACACTATGAAAATCACACACAAAAACTTCATTTTTTTGAGTGCGGAATGGATGTTGGGTTACAGGCTAAAATGCTTTCGGTATAGCTATACCGACACGACTCGTAATATGCATTCCTGGCCATTACGCTGGAATTGCCATTTTTCCAGCGTTAAAAGCCGTATCGCAACACTTGTAATCTAGCCAATAGTTAGCATTTGAATCAATTTTGTGGAATTATGTTGGCACAAACATATTGCTTAGCAAAAAAAAAAAACCATTAAAATCCAAATGTGTGCAGTCTGTAGTTATATAAATACATATTAATCTTATCTTGAAGATTTTTTTTTTCATCTATTGTTTTTTTAACAATATGGTTTTTCCAAATATGCTTTAAAAATAAACAACTTGTGTATAAGTGCAATAAACACATTTAACATAACATCCCTAAACATCAGTAGCATACAAAAAATTTACATGAAAATGTTTATTGTCCAAATACTGCCTGAATATACTCAGCTCTAGCTTGGACTCCCCTTGAATCATTTGGCTCTATGGGTGCTAAGTTATTATCGTCATACTCTGCCAAATATAATATCTCCACTTCCACATCTTGTATTCTAATTGCTATATTGTGCAGCATACAGCAAATTAAAAATAGCTTTAAAACTTTCTGTGGGGCATATTGCAGTACTCCACCTGAGTTATCTAAACACCGAAATCTACTCTTTAAAACTCCAAATGACCGCTCTATGGCACATATAGTAGCTATGTGTGCTTCATTATACTGTAATTCTTCTTCAGATGAAGGATTGTTGACTGGTGTAAACAACCACAAAAAGCGAGAATAGCCAGAATCTCCTGCATGCAATAAACAGACAATGGGGTAGCTTTATCAAGCAGCGGATGCTGCAATCTACCCCCAAAGTTTCTGGCTCGCCGGAAACTTAAGTTAAGAAGCAGCAATCTCTCTTCCTTTGGGAAGCTGCACAGATACATGGGTACAATTAATAGCGCCCAATATGTTATGCATCGCATTCATTTTGTACACATTATATTTTAAACTATGCCAATCCTCAGGTGTATTGGGGAAATGCACACAATGGATTAGACGTTGGAGTAAGGCATTCATAACAACCTTTAGATGTCTTGAGAAGGTTGGCTGACTCATCCCAATCTTTATGCTGGTGACTGATTGAAAAGATCCAGTAGCCAGAAAATGAAGAACATAAAGGAGTTTGACCATACCAGGTATTGCCCTTGTCCGTGCTGTAAGGGGTTATAGGGAGTCTCTCTATGGAATTCCTATTGAGACAGAATCTCCTAATGATCTCCCTTTCACTCAAGGCATGGAGACCAATTTTTGGGAGAAATACACTTGGCACTCTTATGCATCTTTGTTGACACTCTTCTACTGCTAGTGCAGCCTGTTCCTGTGCAGCTTGTTGCTGGTTCATTAACCCTTTGAGTGCTAAGCACTTCCCCACCTGGGTGCTAAGCTGATTTTTTTTTTTTTTTTTTTTCAGATTCCCAAGACTTACACCATGGGGAAGATTAGGCGATTACCATTCCAACGGTGGGTCTTGGGGGTCTGTAGCTGCTTAGATGCCTGAGATACAGGCTTCTAAGCAGCATGCCCCCTTTCCCTATACTTTGTATTGTAAATTGTTAATAAAGTTGCACGGTGACGTCATCACGTCATTGCGCGTGACGTCACCGCGCAAAACATGAAGCCTGTCACTATGCAGGCCCGATCGCTGGGGTAGGAGCGGGTGGGAGCCCCCAGATCTCCCTCAAGGTGGGAGAGTGCTAGCGATGGCTCTGAGCTGTCGTTAGCACCAGAGTGGGAAACTCTGTGACGACTCAGAACCGACGTTAGCACTCAAGGGGTTAATCTCCTCCTTCTGTGTCGAAAAAGTATAGGAAATGTAAACATATTCATCATGTTCAGTGTTAATGACGGTCTAGGAAGACAAACAGCATAGAACTAAACCTTTCTGTGTTGTCAGAGAAACCCTTTTATAATGCAGTAACATCCCTTTATTTCTATAGCATTTGCCTGCTCAAAGGTGGCAGACTGAACGTTAAGTATGCTGCGTCGAAAAAGACGCGAGTGTACCTGTTGAAAGGTTAATAAATATTATTTTGGTCGAATAGAGTTGTATGTGAAGGCGCTTTAGCAGTAGTACACTCAAATACTGCAAGCATTGATTTGCTTTGAAATGATCTCGCAGGAGCGTATGTTCCGTCAAACTGTTCAACATTTTACTATGTTGACGCTTTGTTAACTACAAATTTTGCGTCTAATTTGACGCGGAATTCCAGTGTATTCACAGTTAAAGCATTGATAAATCGGCGCCTAGGGGGAAATGTGAGTTTGCATTTGACTTCTCAAAGTCCATTTGTTACTATTTGTAAACTACCGCTCCACTTGTAATCTAGTCCTAAACGTTTTATGTCATCTTAGTGATCACCTATACATTATAAAACAAAGTCTATATATTTTTGGGTGTTTTTACTGTAAAATATCTTTGAAAATAGCATTTGTCCCACTTATTTTTGAGATGCCGGAGTGCCTTAATTATATTTAAAGGGATGCAAAAAGAAAATTCTGTAATGTGTTAGAGCATTTCGGTATTACTTACATATTACTATGTTTAACTTCTGCAAAAAGGGTTAAACACATCATTAAGTAAGCTCCAAAGCAGCAATGTGCTACTGGAAGCTAGCTGAACACATCTAGTGAGCCAGTGACAAGAGGCACCAATCACCAGCTGACTCCCATCAGTGCATTACTGCTCCTGAGCCTAGTTAGATATACTTTACAACAAAGGATACCAAGCGTATGAAGTAAATTTAGTAATGTAAGTAAACTGGATAGTTGATTAAAATGATCTATCTAAATCTTGAACGTCTAATTTTAACCTTCATGTCCCTTTAAGTGATATTAAGTGATAGCTTAGATCACAGGACAGGCTCATTTACATTTGTCCCTAATTTACCACAGGAGATATGGAACTTGAATTTCACTAGGTTTTTAAAAGGGTACACCCCTGAGTTGCTCTTGATTTTGAAAGCTTTGTATATAGATTTTTTCCTGATATAGAGCTTAATTGCTAACATATACTATGCATATAAAATGACATAAGAAATGTGAACCTTTTATACTAAGTTACTCTGATAACACAATATGAAATTTGATAACACGCCAGATATCCAGAGAATAATGATTCCTTTTATCTTACTGTTGCAGTGTAACATTTCTTACTAAATGTTATTTTATTGCAATTTGATGCCAGGACAGGATTAGTTCACGTGTTTGGAAACTCCCAATCTATATAAAAGGAGGTAAGTTTTGAAAACTTCCAAACTGTTGTGAAGAAAATCACAGTATTGCCCTCCAGATTTGTGGTTATTATTATTTTCAGTTCAAAATAATCACAATGATCTATTTGTTTCTACCAGTCCTGGTTTTGATAAGCTTAGCTTTGGCTAAAGTTGACCCAAATTTTGAAGCGTGCAAAAGATATTTCTATGCCAACACTCCTCCTCAAGGATTTGAGCAACTCCCTGACCAGAACAACATTGTACCTATCTGCCAAATGATCAAGAACGTCAACAATCCATTCTTCGCTTCTCTGTATCACACGGGCTACAGATATGGTTTATATTCTGCCTATATATTGGACGCTCGTAAAGCCAGCATTAGTGAATCAGAGGTGGGTCAGAGCTCGAGACATTATAGTAATCTCATGACACAAGAATGTTCACATAGACAGATACACATGTAACTTATAACATTTACATACATTTTTATTGTAGTAGAAACTAATTTGGAAGGTTAACCTTGACATACACATACGTGTATCATACACATTATATGACAAGCACATGCACTGCACGTAATATACATAAATATTACACATGTATCATCTTCAGTGCATGTACTAAATCATACATGTATCATCACACTCTCAACAATATTTTTGTCATTATACTCACTACAATAATCCATTTTTTGCTTCATTTATAATCAGAAGGAGAACATATGTGGTGACTTTGAGATCCCCTCGGAAGATACGTATTTTAATCGGGAACCACAGGTGAGCAAATTAAGCATAATTTAATATTACAATACAACCTCACATATTAACTGTCACATGCATGCTGTAAGTACTTCTTGCATAAGTAAAAAAGTAGTCATAAAAAAGTTGCTTTGCTCAAAAGAACTTCTTACATTCAGGAGTAACAGCTTTGCAGACCAGGAAAGATGCTGCTCTGTATTTCACTGTTCTCTTCAAACAGCATTTTGCTATGGCTGCACAGTGTTAACGGGACAGTCAACACCAGAATTATTGTTGTTTAACAAGATAGATAATCCCTTTATTACCCATACCACCATTTTGCATAACCAACACAGTTATAATAATTCACATTTTACCTCTGTGATTACGTTGTATCTAAGTTTCTGTAAACTGCCCCCTTATTTCAGTTCTTTTGATAGACCTGCATTTTAGCCAATCAGTGCTGACTCTTAAGTAACTTCACGTGCGTGACCTCTATGTCATCTATATGACACACATGAACTAACGCCCTCTAGTGGTGAAAAAAATGTCAAAATGAATTCAGATTAGAGACGACCTTTAAGTTCTAAGAAATTAGCATATGAGCCTACCTAGGTTTAGCTTTCAACTAAGAATATCAAGAGAACAAAAGAAAATTGGTGATAAAAGTAGATTTGAAAGCTGTTTAAAATTACATGCTCTATTTGAATCATGAAAGTTTATTTTGGACTTGACTGTCTCTTTAAGGAAAATTTACACAGTGCAGCCAGAGCACAGCAATGTTTAAAGAGAACAGCCTAATGTGGAGCAGCGCTGCAAAGTAGAAGCACTAACAGTTTCTGCATGTGCCCTGTTCTTTCTGCAGACATGCTGCATTTTCTGCAATGACATCTCAGATCACCACATGTTCTGCCTTAGGGGCCATTTTATTATTGCCTGGCGGACATGATACGCTGCAGCGTATCATGTCCGCCAGACATCGCTGAATGTGGACAGCGCTTGTGCAATGCCGCCCCCTGCAGATTCGCGGCCAATCGGCCGCTAGCAGGAGGTGTCAATCAACCCGATTGTATTTGATTGGGTTGATTGCTGTACCCCGCTCAGAGGCTGCGGAAACAGTTAAGGAGCAGCGGTCTTAACTGCTGTTTCCGGCGAGCCTGAAGGCTCGCGTGGAAACATGGGATCAAAGGCCATTCGGCCCTTGATAATTCAACCCCTTGGGGTCTATATATATATAAATATATATCTAGATTTGAAACGCAATCTTCAAAATTATACCACCAAGTCCAATTATTTAAATATTTCCAATAAAGACTTATAACCTTAAAATCAATTAATAGAGTACTATTATTAAATGTAGCAAAGGTTATGGGAAAAGCATTTAAAAGAGAGCAGTCTGGAAATATCTTGTAAATGTTCAATAAGTAAATTTAATGCAATCAATAAAATATGTGCATATTCACAAATAAAATGTATAAAATAAATAAAATACCGGCATCTGTACAAAAACATACATATATAACTATATGGTATGTTGCTTTAAAAATGTTTATATTAAATGGAAGCAACAGATAATTCAAAATATAGCAGGTATTTGAAAAACAGCGATCATTTAAAACACCAAATAATTGAATGCGACAATACCTCTATACAGATCAAATGTCCTGATTTTTGCAAAATAGTTATTTGTTAGGCCCCAAATAAACTTGAGTTAGATGGCTATTTATGTACCTTACCAAGCCATGAAAATGTACCTATAGTTGGTTCTCAAACAGTTTTTCCAGAGGTCACGTGACCTGAATCCTCCAATCCAAAGGCTCCTATTCCAAGAAAAAGTGGAATTCGCTCTGTTTGAAACTCTTGTGCTTCGTAGTTAGACACAAAGTTGCAACTTGTGAAATGATTGTAGTACAAAGTTCCAGATACTTAGTGAGCACTCACCGTATCCTAAAACACCTTAGGTAACTTTTTATTCTAACTTTTTATTTTGGTTTTTTTTTTTAAAGGGAGTCTTAGTTTTAGTAAAGGTATAACTGTGTTTTTTTTTAAAAAAAAATCTGTAATGTTAGGTTTTGTTATGTTTTGGAAATGTATTTTTTTTTACACTTAGGGGGTGTTCGCTTAGAGGTGGGGGGTTAGGTAGTGTATGGGGCAGTATGTGTTGAGGGTTGTGGTGGTATAAGGGTTAATAGGTTAGGGGGTATTGACAGTATAGGGGTTAAGTAGTGTAGGGGTTGTTGCAGTGAGTTTTTGGTGGCATAGGGGCTAAGTAGTGGAGGAGTTATTGAGGTGGGCTATTGGCAGTATAGGGGTTTAGTACTGTAGGGGTTATTGCAGTGGGCTATTGGCGGTATAGGGGTTTAGTACTGTGGGGGTTATCGTGGTGGGCTATTGGCGGTATAGGGGTTTAGTACTGTAAGGGTTATTGTGGTGGGCTATTGGCGGTATAGGGGTTAATAGGTTAGGATGGGGGTTGTGGCAGTATAGGGGTTAATAGGTTAGGGGCATTGGCAGTATAGGGGTTAAGTATTCTAAGGGTTATTGTGGTGGGCTATTGGCGGTATAAGGGCTGAGTAATGTATTGCGGTGGGCTATTGGTGGTATAGGGGTTAAGTAGTGTAGGGGTTATTGCGGTGGGCTATTGGTGGTATAGGGGTTAAGTAGTGTAGGGGTTATTGAGGTGGGCTATTGGTGGTATAGGGGTTTAGTACTCTATGGGTTAGTGCATTGGACTATTGGCAGTATAGGGGTTAAGTAGTATAGGGGTTATTGCGGTGGGCTATTAGCAGTATAGGATAGGGGTTAGTAGGTTAGGAAGTTTATTGCGGTGGGCTATTAGCTGTACAGGGGTTAGTTAGTGTAGGATTAGTTTGCGGTGGTGGGTTATGTTGGTTTAGGGGTACATAGGTATATTTATGTGTCTCTGTGCTATATATTTAAAAGGGATCCATTGCTTTACATTGCCAATGTCGGTGCGATGCTGCGTTTAAACAGTAATGTTGGCACTTTTGAATATTTTTATTCTCAACATCCTGTCAGATCTCTTTTAAATATATTGCCACCTAGCAGCACTTTCAAGCCTACATGAGTTCTGTTTCCCCCAAAAAGAAGTTTATTGTGGCTCTTTGCGTGCGTCAGAAGTAGCAAGCGCAGTACAGGTTAAAAGTAAAAGTGTTCTCTTAAGCGCAATTGAATTTAATGTGTCGGGATAGTGCGACTTCAAAACTCTGGCTTACTCTTGAGAAAGCCGGTGTGTTCAACCGGCGAAACGCGTTGAGCTTTTTGATCCTTCTGAGCATTCGTAGGCGAAGTAGAGTGCCCTGACGTCAGCGGAGTCTCTTTCGCCATTGCCGAAAGCCCGGGTTGTTTGAACGAGATTGAAACCCGCTGGAACTGTCTGATAGCCTCGCACAGGACGTCGACGCTGAGCCGTGGTTTTCACACCACCTCCGGAACTGCTTATGTTATTACTAAGGGCTTGTTGTCATTTTACTTCTAGTAAGTGTTGATTTACTAGTGTGCCTTGATCTTTGTTAATAAATACTGCCTTGAATCGAGTTGCGCTGTCTCTTTCTATCTCTACAGCTCTTCAAAACTCTGGTCAACTGTTACACTCGACTAAAAGGTTGCACAAAACACATCAAAGTTATATTTAAAAATACAGTTACACTCATAACAACACTATCTCATAAAAATTATTAAATAAAATTGCAATAAATGTTATAAGGGCTCAAAGATATGAGGTCTCGGGTGTTAGAAAAAAAGACAGGGAAAGGGTTTTAACATAGAGATACATACATATACATGTCGAAATATGTATAAGAATGTGTATATATATATATATATATACTGTATATGTGTGTGTGTGTACATGTGTATTTATATGTGTATGTATTTACAGACAAATTATTCTTACCTGATAATAATGAATGCAGCTGTGGACTCTTTCCATTTATAAAGAAAAACTTAAATTATGCTTACCTAATAATTGGGCTGTGGACTCTTTCCATCTGAAGAAAAGAAAATTATCAGGTAAGCATAATTTAAGTTTTTCTTTATAAATGGAAAGAGTCCACAGCTGCATTCATTACTTTTGGGAAAACAATACCCAAGCTATAGAGGACACTGAATGCTAAAACGGGAGGGTACAAAAGGCGGCCCATTCTGAGGGTACCAGGCCTGAAAACCCCTACCCAACAAAAAAACTGCTTCGTCCGAAGCCGATAAAATTTGAAATTAAAATTTGAAAAAGAAAAGGCCCCAACAACACTGATCCGCAGACAGTCTACAGGCCTACTAGAGACAGCAAAGGGAAATACAACTGAGCCTCCAGGAGACACGGGAATCCGACACAGAGAAGAAACTTCTCCTAAAATATAGTGCAACCGCACCTGATAATGAGGGACAGAGTCCTCAAGTCACAAGGTAACTAAGAGAGTAAGATCTTCAGATACCGAAACATGTGCAGCAACCCCGGAGGCAAGCACCTGAGTCAACACCACATGTTACAGTCATGCCAGGATGCAGGAAGAGCAGCAGAAGGTAGGTAGCAAAACTAACCATCAGACTACAAAACATCCACTAGCAGTGGGACCAACACAAGCCAACCCAAAAACTGCCAGTCCTACTCCCATATCTTGAACATGGAGAAAGTACAAAAAAACTCAAAAGGGCTCACCCCACCAGAAATTACCCAAGGGCGGACAACAGATCACAGACCCTGTTAAAAGGATTGCCAACACACCGTCAAGGTGCACCAGCTGCTGCTGGGTTCAAACTGCAACCCTCTGCTCGCTAAGCAGCTAAACTAACCTGCAGGCCACTACAGCTGACCGGCAGGTCTGAAGACAGGGGAACAGGAAGGACCCCACACACCAGTCCCCAGAGGAGGACAGAAAAAGATGGACTTAGCCACCCTAACGAAACTTGGGCGCCAACCCAAATATCTCTAACAAATAGGTACTCCAAAAAGAACCCCTTAGGAGATGAACATAGAAAATGCAATAAATTCTCCCAGGTGGAACAGAGCAACCCCAGAGAGCAGCCCGCCCTCCCCTATAGAATACCTGTTCCAACAGCCTGTGCACAGGACAGGACAACCAACCTCCTGATAGAGGAAAACCCTGCCCCAAAAGGAGGACAAAACTACCCCCCCCCCCTCCAAAGGGGAGAGCATGGAGAACAGCACGCATGCTCCTATCACAAGAAGCCATAGGCCGAGGACCCAAAAGCCAAATTAAATTCATCCAGACGTCAGAGATGGATACCGAAGAACTCCCCAAGAAGGGAAGCATACATCATTCAAAGGGCACAGAAAACCTGGCCAAGCTGCAAGCAACTCAACTGGCTAGATCCAAAGCCCTAACCTATGTTCCTTGGAAAAACTTGATCACTAGCCACAGGATCATCCAAGAGAAAAAATATAGGCCTGAGCTCTAGATTGTTTAACAAACAACAACCCAGGGAACACAAATATCCTGTCTGGAAAAAAACACAGACCTCACAGGGATAGAACCGGAGTAACCCGGAGAATAGCAACGAGACTCACTTGTAATTCCCAACCCAAATGGAAGAGAACAGCCCTGGGAAGAGTGCAAAACTCCAAAAAGGAGCTAGAGTATGTCAGAGTCACACCAAGACTCTAGGGCCCAAGATGGCGTTAAAAACAACACCAAGCGAAGTCAAGACAAGTCCGGAAGTCTCATCCCGAAGGGAGAGATAGATAAGCAATAAGCCCAAAAGGACAATTCCAAGAGCCCCTGAAGGCATAAACAGCTGCCAAGAGGATTAAAACCTCCAACCCACGCGGGGAAGGAAACATTCCCAGTTCCAATAGAAAATTGTAATCAACTGAGTGAGCCACAGCAGAACTCCACAGAGTCCCAGTCGACCAACTGAAGGCCAATGAGGACTGAAACAATCCTCGTGCCTCCCGGACCCTCAGGTCCTCTCAGAATGCTTAGCTGAAACTTGAAAAAGAAAACACAAATAATAAGGTAAAGCACTTGGCGCCCTAACCGGACCAGCCAGGCAGAATAGGCGCCACGTGTCAGAATCAGGCCAAAATGAACAGAAGAACTGAACACAATCAGGACCAGCCTGAAACCAAGGGTCCACACTGTCAAGGCTGAAAATAATCCCCCCTAGAGTGGGAGAATAAACAACAGACAAACATAGGACTAAACATGTCCTTTAGAACAAAACTTCCTCAGAAGTAACAGTGCAAACAGATTGTGAGTATCAATTCCATAAAAATTTCCCGAAGGAAATATAAACAAAATTGAGCATTAAACCAAAAATAAAAAATCATCCTAACCGGATAAAACTAAAAGATAAGGCAACCCGTAGATTTATTGCCTAAGAGAACAGAGACACCCGCAGGACCAGCCCAACAGGCTACAGTCATGCCAAACTCAACACTGGAAAAGGATATGCAATAAACAAGATTATAAGGGGATTACTTCATCCCCTAAATCTAATTATGTGAGCCATTCGAAGCAGAAGACTGAGGATTCCTGCGTCCATTAAGGATAGGATCTCCTAACAATGCCAAAAGGTGCCTGAGTAGAACACAAAGGCACGCCAGTCTATAACAAAAAGCACAGCACTCCCCCACTGGGAACTGAGCAGGACATCCTGTACCCTGAAGAGCCAGGATAACGGGGCACGAACACAATTGTGAGCAAACATCAGGATGATGTAGTTGTACTAACGCCAAAAGTATGTTAAAGCGGAAATGTGCAGTAACCTCCGGAGGGAACAAACCAGCCTCCAAGGAAGGATAAACATATTCTGGGTCACCTGCACATGTAGTAGTATGGAGCGGTAGGGAACTCGCCTCTCAGAGGACAGGGCCCCCCCGAGGCAGATGGCTATTTGGGTCTTCTTCCAGACAGATCCATCGTCTTCTATCTTCATCCGGATTGAAGGCGGCACGGAGCAGAGGGGCTGAGCTGTGTTCCTGATGCCTGGATCCTCAGCTGCAGTCCTCAATGATGCCAGTCCTTGGCGGTGTTCCTCTGTGGCATGGAGGCTCCTCTTCATGCGATCTTCTGTCGCACACTGAAGATTGAATGCAAGGTACCCCATATTTATTGGGGTACCTTGCATTCTTATTGGCTGAAATTTTGAAATCAGCCAATAGGATGAGAGCTACTGAAATCTTATTGGCTGATTTGAACAGCTAATAGGATTTCAGTAGCTCTAATCCTATTGGGTGATTTCAAAATTTCAGCCAATAGGAATGCAAGGTACCCCAAATTGGTTGTGGTACCTTGCATTATATCTTCAGTCTACGACGGACATCAGATGAAGATGAGCCTTCATGCCACCGAGGACCACCACCGAGGACCGTCACCATTGAGGACCGCCGCCATTGAGGACCACCGCTGAGGATCCAAGCATCGCTTTTGTTTCACACTTTTCACGTTCCATTGAAGTCTATGAGCAATAAGTTAACGCAATCATCATATTCTAAGTTTGGCATTTTGCGCGTGTCGGGTTAGTGCCCGAATGAAAACTTTTTACTTTCAACCTGTAATTTGCACACTACTCAATGCGCATAACAAACTTCTAATGGAGTTAATGCAAGAGCGGGATAGAAAAATATCCCCCACTCATAATCTAGCTCTGTGTGAACCCTGCTCTTTACATTACTGTCTTCCAACACATTTAAATGAAGAAGATTATATGAAAAGCTGCTATTTTAAAGTTGTTTTTTCCTTCTCCCATAGTCTATAACAGGTGAATGAATATCCGTTCAAAAATGAATTATTGTTCTAATATTCAGACAATAATATTTGAACAATAACCCTATATCAAGCGGATAGTACATTTTTGTCATTTGTTTCCTTATGAATGAGATGAGTGCACATGCCTAATACACACTATGGGGCCGAATTATCAATGTCTGACGGACATGATATGCTGTAGAGTATCCTGTCCGCCAGACATCGCTGAATGCTGACAGCATACGCTGTCGGCATTTATCATTGCACAAAGAGTTCTAGTGAACTGCTTGTGCAATGTCGCCCCCTGTCAATCAACCTGATCGAATGCGATCGGGCGGATTGATGTCCGCAGCCTCAGAGGCAGCAGACCAGTTAAGGAACAGCGGTCTTAAAGGGACAGGAAACCTCAAAATTTTCTTTTATGATTTGGAAAGAACATACAATTTTAAACAACTTTCCAATTTACTTCTATTATCAAATTTTCTTCAATCTTTTGTTATCCTTTGCTGAAGGAACAGCATTGTGATACTGGCAGCTAGCTGAATACATCTAGTTAGCCAATCACAAGAGACAAATGTGTGCAGGCACCAATCAGCAGCTAGCTCCCACTAGTGTAGGATATGTGCGTATTCTTTTGAACAAGGAACACCAACAGCTAGATTACGAGTTTTGCGTTAAGAGCGGTGTGGTACTAACTTGCAAGTTATTGTCACCGCTCACTTACCTACAGCGCTGGTATTACAGGTTTTTATAAACCCAGCGTTAGCAGACAAGAAGTGAGCGTAGAGCAAACGTGTGCTCCATACTGCACTCCAATACCAGCGCTGCTTAAGTCAGAGGTGAGCTGGTTGTACATACTCGTGCACGATTTCCCCATAGACATCAATGGGGAGAGCCGGCTGAGAAAAAGTCTAACACCTGCAATAAAGCAGCGTTAAGCTCTGTAACGCAGGCCAATTGATTCCTATGGGGAAACTAAATTAATGTTTACACTTAACACCCTAACATGAACCCCTGAGTATAAACACCCCTAATCTTACACTTATAAACCCCTAAATCTGCCGCCCCCGACATCGCGACACCTACATAATGTTATTAACCCCTAATCTGCCGCCCCGACATCGCCGCCACTATAATAAACATATTAACCCCTAAACCGCCGCATTACTGCATCGCAAACACTAGTTAAATATTATTAACCCTTAATCTGCTGCCCCAACATCGCTGCCACTATACTAAAGTTATTAACCCCTAAACCTAAGCCTAAGTCTAACCCTAACACCCCTTAACTTAAATATAATTAAAATAAATCTAAATAAAACCTATTTTAATAAATAAATAATTCCTATTTAAAACTAAATACTTACCTGTAAAATAAACCCTCACGGCTAGATTTGGAGTTTTGTCGGTAACGACCCGAAAAACTAACGCCGGCTTTTTTCTGGCCACACCATAAAAATAACTCTGGTATTGAGAGTCCACAGAATGGCTGCGTTAGGCTCCAAAAAAGGAGCGTAGAGCATTTTTAACGCAGCTTCAACTCTTGATACCAGAGTTGCTTACGCAAGCGGCCAGCCTCAAAAACGTGCTCGTGCACGATTCCCCCATAGGAAACAATGGAGCTGTTTGAGCTGAAAAAAACCCAAACACCTCCAAAAAAGCCGCGTTCAGCTCCTAACGCAGCCCCATTGTTTGCTATGCGGTAACCCTTCCTACGTCTGCACTTAACACTCTAACATGTACCCCGAGTCTAAACACCCCTAACCTTACACTTATTAACCCCTAATCTGCCGCCCCCGCTATCGCTGACCCCTGCATATTATTATTAACCCCTAATCTGCCGCTCCGTAAACCGCCGCTACTTACATTATCCAATCAGCCAATCAGATTGAGCTCGCATTCTATTGGCTGATCGGAACAGCCAATAGAATGCGAGCTCAATCTGATTGGCTGATTGGATCAGCCAATCGGATTGAACTTGATTCTGATTGGCTGATTCCATCAGCCAATCAGAATATTCCTACCTTAATTCCGATTGGCTGATAGAATCCTATCAGCCAATCGGAATTCGAGGGACGCCATCTTGGATGACGTCCCTTAAAGGAATCGTCATTCGGCTAGTAGGCGTCGGGAGAAGAGGATGTTCCACGTCGGAGGTCTGCAAGAAAGAAGATTGAAGATGCAGTTGATAGAAGACTTCATCCGGATCATGGACCTCTTCAGCTCCCGCTTGGATGAAGACTTCATCCGGATCATGGACCTCTTCAGCTCCCGCTTGGATGAAGACTGCAGCCGGATCATGGACCTCTTCAGCCCCCTGCTTGGGCTTGGATCAGGACATCGGAGGAGCTCTTCAGGACGGATCGGTGAACCTGGCAGGGTGAAGATAAGGTAGGAAGATCTTCAGGGGCTTAGTGTTAGGTTTATTTAAGGGGGGTTTGGGTTAGATTAGGGGTATGTGGGTGGTGGGTTGTAATGTTGGGGGGGGTTATTGTATGGTTTTTTTTTACAGGCAAAAGAGCTGAATTCTTTGGGGCATGCCCCGCAAAGGGCCCTGTTCAGGGCTGGTAAGGTTAAAGAGCTTTGAACTTTAGTAATTTAGAATAGGGTAGGGCATTTTTTTATTTTGGGGGGCTTTGTTATTTTATTAGGGGGCTTAGAGTAGGTGTAATTAGTTTAAAATTGTTGTAATATTTTTCTTATGTTTGTAAATATTTTTTTATTTTTTGTAACTTAGTTCTTTTTTATTTTTTGTACTTTAGCTAGTTTATTTAATTGTATTTATTTGTAGGAATTGTATTTAATTAATTTATTGATAGTGTAGTGTTAGGTTAATTGTAGGTAATTGTAGGTAGTTTATTTAATTAATTTATTGATAGTGTAGTGTTAGGTTTAATTGTAACTTAGGTTAGTATTTATTTTACAGGTAATTTTGTAATTATTTTAACTATTTTAGCTATTAAATAGTTCTTAACTATTTAATAGCTATTGTACCTGGTTAAAATAAATACAAAGTTACCTGTAAAATAAATATAAATCCTAAAATAGCTATAATATAATTATAATTTATATTGTAGCTATATTAGGATTTATTTTACAGGTAAGTATTTATCTTTAAATAGGAATAATTTATTTAATAAGAGTTAATTAATTTTGTTAGATGTAAATTATATTTAACTTAGGGGGGTGTTAGTGTTAGGGTTAGACTTAGCTTTAGGGGTTAATACATTTATTAGAGTAGCGGTGAGCTCCAGTCGGCAGATTAGGGGTTAATGTTTGAAGTTAGGTGTCGGCGATGTTAGGGAGGGCAGATTAGGGGTTAATACTATTTATTATAGGGTTAGTGAGGCGGATTAGGGGTTAATAACTTTATTATAGTAGCGCTCAGGTCCGCTCGGCAGATTAGGGGTTAATAAGTGTAGGCAGGTGGAGGCAACGTTGAGGGGGGCAGATTAGGGGTTAATAAATATAATATTGGGGTCGGCGGTGTTAGGGGCAGCAGATTAGGGGTACATAAGGATAACGTAGGTGGCGGCGCTTTGCGGTCGGCAGATTAGGGGTTAATAAGTGTAGGCAGATGGAGGCGACGTTGAGGGGGGCAGATTAGGGGTTAATAAATATAATACAGGGGTCGGCGGTGTTAGGGGGAGCAGATTAGGGGTACATAAGGATAACGTAGGTGGCGGTCGGCAGATTAGGGGTTAAAAAAATTTATTCGAGTGTCGGCGATGTGGGGGGACCTCGGTTTAGGGGTACATAGGTAGTTTATGGGTGTTAGTGTACTTTAGAGTACAGTAGTTAAGAGCTTTAGAAACCGGCGTTAGCCCAGAAAGCTCTTAACTACTGACTTTTTTCCTGCGGCTGGAGTTTTGTCGTTAGATGTCTAACGCTCACTTCAGAAACGACTCTAAATACCGGAGTTAGAAAAATCCCATTGAAAAGATAGGATACGCAATTGACGTAAGGGAATCTGCGGTATGGAAAAGTCGCGGCTGAAAAGTGAGCGTTAGACCCTATTTTGAGTGACTCCAAATACCGGCGGTAGCCTAAAACCAGCGTTAGGAGCCTCTAACGCTGGTTTTCACGGCTAACGCCAAACTCCAAATCTAGGTCTTAGATAGCTACAATATAACTAATAGTTACATTGTATCTAGCTTAGGTTTTATTTTAATTTTACAGCTAAGTTTGTATTTATTGTAACTAGGTAGAATAGTTACTAAATAGTTATTCACTATTTACTAACTTCCTAGCTAAAATAAATACAAATTTACCTGTAAAATAAAACCTAACCTGTCTTACACTAACACCTAACCTTACCCTACAATTAAATAAATTACCTAAATTAAAGACAATTAACTAAATTCAATACAATGACCTAAATTACAAAAAAACCCCCACTAAATTACAGAAAATAAAAAACAAATTACAAGATATTTAAAGGGACAGTCTACCATAGAATTGTTATTGTTTTAATAGATAGATAATCCCTTTGTTACCCATTCCCAGTTTTGCATAACCAACACAGTTATATTAATATACTTTTTACCTCTGTGATTACCTGGTATCTAAGAACCTTCTTCCAGCCCCCTGAACACATGACTGTGACTGTTTATTATCTATTGTCTTAAATTTAGCATTGTTTTGTGCTAAATCCTAAATAACCCCCTGTGCCTGAACACAGTGTTATCTATATGGGCCACGTGTACTTTCTGTCTCTTTGTGTTGAAAAGAGATTTTAAAAGTATGTGATAAGAGGCAGCCCTCAAAGGCTCAGAAATTAGCATATGAGCCTACCTATGTTTAGTTTAAATTAATAATACCAAGAGAAAAAAGCAAATTTAATGATAAAAGTAAATTGGAAAGTTGATTAAAATTAAAAGTCCTATCTGAATAATGAAAGTTTAATTTATACTAGACTGTCCCTTTAAACTAATTACACCTAATCTAATAGCCCTATCAAAATAAAAAAGCCCACCCAAAATAAAAAAAGAAACCCTTAGCCTAAACTAATCTACCAATAGCCCTTAAAAGGGCATTTTACGGGGCATTGCCCCAAAGAAATCAGCTCTTTTACCTGTAAAAAAAATAATACAAACAACCACCCACACAACCAACCCCCAAATAAAACTCTAATTAAAAACACCTAAGCTACCCATTGCCCTGAAAAGGGCATTTGGATGGGCATTGCCATTAAAAGGGCATTTAGCTCTTTTTCAGCCCAAACTCCTAATCTAAAAATAAAACCAACCCAATATACCCTTAAAAAAATCCTAACACTAACTCTCGAAGATCCACTTACAGTTTAGAAGAGCCGACATCCATCATCAACGAAGCCGGGAGAAGACTTCATCCAAGAGGCAAGAAGTCCTCAATGAAGCCGGCAGAAGTGGTCCTCCAGACGGGCAGAAGTCTTCATCCAGACGGCATCTTCTATCTTCATCCATCCGGCGCGGAGCGGGTCCATCTTCAAGACATCCGACGCGGAGCATCCTCTTCTTCCGACGACTCCCGACGAATGAAGGTTCCTTTAAGGGACGTCATCCAAGATGACGTCCCTTAGATTCCAATTGGCTGATAGAATTCTATCAGCCAATCGGAATTAAGGTTGAAAAAATCCTATTGGCTGTTGCAATCAGCCAATAAAATTGAGGTCGCATTCTATTGGCTGTTCCAATCAGCCAATAGAATGCAAGCTCAATCCTATTGGCTGATTGGTTCAGCCAATAGGATTGAAGCTCAATCCTATTGGCTGATTGCATCAGCCAATAGGATTTTTTCAACCTTAATTCTGATTGGCTGATAGAATTCTATCAGCCAACAGAAATCTAAGGGACGCCATCTTGTATGACGTCACTTAAAGGAACCTTCATTCGATGGGAGTCGTCGGAAGAAGAGGATGCTCCGTGTCGGATGTCTTGAAGATGGACCAGCTCCGGTGGATGAAGATGGATGAAGATAGAAGATGCCGTCTGGATGAAGACTTCTGCCCGTCTGGAGGACCACTTCTGCCGGCTTCGTTGAGGACTTCTTGCCGCTTGGATGAAGGCTTCTACCGTCTTCGTTGACTGTAAGTGGATCTTCAGGGGTTAGTGTTAGGATTTTTTAAGGGTGTATTGGGTGGGTTTTATTTTTAGATTAGAGGTTTGGGCTGAAAAAGAGCTAAATGCCCTTTTAAGGGCAATGCCCATCCAAATGCCCTTTTCAGAGCAATGGGGAGCTTAGGTTTTTTTAGTTAGGGTTTTATTTGGGGGGTTGGTTGTGTGGGTGGTGGGTTTTACTGTTGGGGTGGTTATTTGTATTATTTTTTTTTACAGGTAAAAGAGCTGATTTCTTTGGGGCAATGCCCCGCAAAAGGCTCTTTTAAGGGCTATTGGTAGTTTAGTTTAGGCTAGGGTTTTTTTATATTTTGGGTGGGCTTTTTTATTTTGATAGGGCTATTAGATTAGGTGTAATTAGTTTAAATATCTTGTAATTTGTTTTTTATTTTCTGTAATTTAGTGGGGGTTTTTGTAATTTAGGTAATTGTATTGAATTTAGTTAATTGTCTTTAATTTAGGTAATTTATTTAATTGTAGGGTAAGGTGTTAGTGTAAGACAGGTTAGGTTTATTTTACAGGTAAATTTGTATTTATTTTAGCCAGGTAGCTAGTAAATAGTTAATAACTATTTAGTAACTATTCTACCTAGTTAAAATAAATAGAAACTTGCCTGTAAAATAAAAATAAACCCTAAGCTAGATACAATGTAACTATTAGTTATATTGTAGCTAGCTAAGGGTTTATTTTATAGGTAAGTATTTAGTTTTAAATAGGAATTATTTATTTACTAATAGTAGGTTTTATTTAGATTGATTTTAATTATATTTAGGTTAGGGGGTGTTAGGGTTAGACTTAGGGTTAGGGGTTAATAACTTTAGTAAAGTGTCAGCGACGTTGGGGGCGGCAGATTTGGGGTTAATTGATGTAGATAGGTGGCTGTGATGTTAGGGGTGGCAGATTAGGGGTTAATAATATTTAACTAATGTTTGTGATGCGGGAGTGCAGCGGTTTAGGAGTTAATATGTTTATTCTAGTGGCGGTGATGTCGGGATTGGCAGATTAGGGGTTAATACATTTATTATAGTGTTTGCGAAATGGGAGGCCCTCGGTTTAAGGGTTAATAGGTAGTTTATGGTGTTAGTGTACTTTTAACACTTTAGTTATGAGTTTTATGCTACAGCTTTGTAGCGTAAAACTCATAACTACTGACTTTAGAATGCGTTACGAATCTTGGTGGTATAGGGTGTACCGCTCACTTTTTGGCCTCCCAGGACAAGCTTGTAATACCGGCACTATGGTAGTCCCATTGAAAAAAGACTTTACAAAATGTGCGTAAGTTGATTTGCGTTATGGCCAAAAAAGTGTGCGGTGCCCCTAAACCTGCAAGACTCGTAATAGCAGCGGGCGTGAAAAAGCAGTGTTATAACTTGATAACGCTGCTTTTTCACCATAACACAAAACTCGTAATCTAGCCGCAAGAGAACGAAGCACATTTGAAAATGGAAGTGAATTTAAAAGTGTCTTAAAATGACATTCTCTATCTGAATCACGCAAGTTTAATTTTTACTTTCCTATCCCTTTAAGACTGCTGCTACTTAAAGGGACATAATACTCATATGCTAAATCACTTGAAACTGATGCAGTATAACTGTAAGACGCTGACAGGAAAATATCACCTGAGCATCTCTATGTAAAAAAGGAAGATATTTTACCTCACAATTTCCTCAGCTCAGCAGATTAAGTTCTGTGTAAAAAAGAAAATGTATGCTTACCTGATAAATATATTTCTTTTCTTGACACAGTGAGTCCACGGATCATCATAATTACTGTTGGGGATATCACTCCTGGCCAGCAAGAGGAGGCAAAGACCACCACAGCAAAGCTGTTAAATATCACTCCCTTACCCACAAACCTCAGTCATTCGACCAAAGGGAAGAAAGGAAGTAACATAAGGTGCAGAGGCGTCTAAAGTTTATAGAAAAATAAACTGTCTAAAAAATACAGGGTGGGCCGTGGACTCACTGTGTCAAGAAATAAATACATTTATCAGGTAAGCATAAATTTTCTTTTCTTTCTAATGACACAGTGAGTCCATGGATCATCATAATTACTGTTGGGAACCAATACCCAAGCCAGAGGACACGGATGATAAGGGAGGGACAAGACAGTTAGCCTAAACGGAAAGCACCACTGCTTGAAGAACCTTTCTCCCAAAAGAAGCCTCAGCCAAAGCAAAAGTATCAAACTTATAAAATTTAGAAAAAGTGTGTAAAGATGACCAAGTAGCAGCCTTGCAAATCTGTTCCACAGAAGCCTCATTTTTGAAGGCCCAAGAAGAAGAAACAGCCCTTGTGGAATGAGCCGTGATTTTCTCAGGAGGCTGCTGTCCAGCAGTCTCATATGCCAGGCGAATAACACTCCTCAGCCAAAAAGAAAGAGAAGCAGCTGTAGCTTTCTGACCCTTGCGCTTCCCAGAAACAACAACAAACAAAGAAGAAGACTGGAGAAAATCCTTAGTCGCCTGCAAATAATATTTCAACGTACGAACCACATCCAGGTTGTGCAACAAATGCTCCTTATGAGAAGAAGGATTAGGACACAAAGAAGGAACCACAATTTCTTGATTAATATTCCTATCCGAAACCACTTTGGGAAGGAAACCTAAGGCAGTACGCAGGACCACCTTATCAGAATGAAAGATAAGGTAAGGAGATTCCCACTGCAGTGTTGAAAGTTCCGAAACTCTTCGAGCAGAAGAGATAGCAACCAAAAACAAAACCATCCAGGATAACATCTAATTATTCAAATAATGCATAGGCTCAAACGGAGCCTGTTGAAGAACTCTACGAACCAAATTAAGACTCCAAGGAAGAGTAGCAAACTTAAACATAGGCCGGATTCTAACCAAGGCCTGACAAAAAGACTGAACATCTGGCACATCCACCAGACCCTTGTGCAACAAAATAGATAAAGCAGAAATTTGACCTTTCAAGGTACTTGAAGATAAACCCTTCTCCAGACCCTCCTGGAGAAAAGACAAAATCCTAGGAATCCTAACTTTACTCCAAGAATAACCTTTGGATTCACACCAATACAGATATTTACGCCATATCTTATAATACATTTTTCTAGTTATAGGCTTACGAGCCTGAATCATAGTCTCAATAACCGACTCAGAAAACCCACGCTTAGATAATATCAAGCGTTCAATCTCCAAGCAGTCAGCTTCAGAGAAACGAGATTTGGATAAAGGAAGGGCCCCTGAAGTAGAAGGTCCATCCTTAATGGAAGTCTACAAGGTGGAAGAGATGACTTCTCCACCAAATCTGCATACCAGATTCTGCGAGGCCACGCCGGTGCGATGAGAATCACTGATGCCCTCTCCTGTCTGATCCGAGCAATGACTAGAGGAAGAAGAGCAAACGGAGGAAACACATATGCCAGACTGAACTCCCAAGGAACTGCCAGAGCATCTATCAGTACAGTCCAAGGATCCCTTGACCTTGACCCACACCTCAGAAGCTTGGCATTTTGGCGAGATGCCATGAGAGCAAACTCTGGCTGTCCCCACTTGAGAATCAAGCTGGAAAACACCTCCGGATGAAGTTCCCACTCCCCCGGATGAAAAGTCTATCTGCTCAGAAAATCCACTTCCCAATTGTCCACCCCTGGAATGTGGCTCCCAGACAAACAGCAGTTGTGAGCCTCCGCACACTGAATAATCTTGGCTACCTCGGTCATGGCCAAGGAACTCTGAGTTCCTCCCTGATGGTTGATGTAAGTCACTGATGTTATGTTGTCCGACTGAAACCTGATAAACTGGGCTGAAGCTAGTTGAGGCCAGGCCAGAAGAGCATTAAAGATTGCCCTCAGCTCTAGAATATTTATGGGAAGAATCGACTCCTCCCGAGTCCATAGAACCTGAGCCTTCAGCGAGCCCCAAACAGCTCCCCATCCCGGCAGACTTGAATCCGTGGTCACGATCACCCAGGTAGGTCTGCGAAAGCAGGTTCCCTTAGAGAGAAGATCTCTAGACATCCACCACAGAAGAGAATCTCTTGTCGCCTGATCCAGAACAATTCGAGAAGACAGATCCGCATAATCTCCGTTCCATTGTCTGAGCATTCATAACTGCATAGGCCTGAGATGGAACCGAGCAAACGGAATGATGTCCATAGCTGACACCATCAGACCAATTACCTCCATACCCTGAGCCACTGGTGGCCGAGGAGAGGACTGAATGGCAAGACAAGAGTCGAAGATATTTGTTCTTCTGACCTCTGTCAGAAATATCTTAATCTCTAGAGAATCTATTATGGTGCCCAAAAATACCACCCTTGTAGCTGGAATCAATGAACTTTTTCCTAAATTCACCTTCCATCCGTGGGAGCGCAGAAAAGACAAGAACAACTCAGTGTGGGAGTTTACTTGTTGAAAAGATGACGCCTGAACCAGAATATCTTTCAGATAAGGCACCACTGCAACACCCTGCAACCGGAGCACCGCCAACAATGCTCTCAGGGCCTTTGAGAAAATTCTGGGAGCCGTTGCAAGACCAAAAGGAAGGGCCACAAACTGAAAGTGTTTGTCTAAGAATGCAAACTTTAGAAACTTGTGATGATCCCTGTGAATGGGAATATGCAGATATGCATCTTTTAAATCCACAGTAGTCATGAACTGACCCTCCTGAACCAAAGGAAGAATGGAACGAATAGTATCCATCTTGAATGATGGAACTCTGAGGAACTTGTCTACACATTTGAGATCTAGAATTGGTCTGAAAGTTCCCTACTTTTTGGGAACCACAAACAGACTGGAATACAAACCCAGACCCTGCTCCTGAATTGGAACAGTAACTATAACTCCCAGGTCAGAAAGATCCTGAACACATTGTAAGAACACCTCTCTCTTTATCTGGTCTACAGATAATCTTGAAAGGTGAAACCTGCCCCTGGGAGGAAAATTCTTGAACTCCAACTTGTATCCATGGGACACCACGTCCACCGCCCAGGGATCCGGAACATCCCGAACCCATGCCTGAGCGAAAAAAGAAAGTCTGCCCCCCACAAGATTCGCTCCCGGACCGGGTGCAGACTCTTCATGCTGACTTGCCTGATGAAACAGTGTGGTAAAGCACTGAGAAACGTGTTGTATATTTAAAGGAGGGTAGCTAGCAACCCCTGCCTTCTGGTTCCATTGTTTTATATTTTTAGTTTTCAAAAAAAAAGCTTTATTGGCGAAATAAGAAAAATACAGAGCATTATTATGAGTACAATACAATGTCAGTTGTACATAATTTGCAAACATCTGTACTATTAAGGTTTGCTTGTATAATTTCGCAGATAGGAATTAGATCAATTCAAACAGTATAAGAAAAAAAGAACCTAGTCAGGTACTGCAGAAATGTGTACCGACTACATTACTCAAATATCAACTGCAACTGTTTAGTGATACCAGTTAAAATAACAGCAAAAACATAAGAAGAAAATAAAAATATAAATCCTCGGGTACAGATCATACGGTATTTATAGCTTTTAGCAGCTTACACTCCTTACACAGCTGCTTATAATACTGCACTCGATTTAAAGATAATGCTTTAGGAAGGAAGAAGTAGTAGGATAGGGCTACAGGGCAAAAAGAGAGGAGGGTAAGAAGGAGGGGGGGTGAAAGAAGAAGAAGAAGGAAAAAAAAAAAAAAAAAAAAAAAAAAAGGGGGGGGGGTTGGGAGGAAATGAACCTCTCTCACGTTATTAACTCACAGTCCTCGTCCCTCCCAGGTCAGCAGCATCATCTCGTGTATGTCAAGTTTTCCAATTTTAAGGTAATGATATCTTTCAAGTCTCAGCAGGTCTGCTACTTTAGTTTTCCACTCCTGAACACTCGGGGTGGCCTGTTTTTTCCAGTAAACGGGAATCAGGCTTTTTGCTCCATTGAGCATCACCAGGAAGAGCCTAGATTTGTCTTCCCTTGTGATCTTAGGTAACTGATGGTATAATAAGTAACTTGGATTAGGAGGGATGATCACCTCGAGAACCCTACTCATTTCAGCCATTATATCATTCCAGTAAGGTGTTAGTAGGGGACAGGTCCACCAAATATGCAATAGGGTGCCATTTTCTCCGCACCCTCTCCAGCATCCCCCATTTGAGTGAGGGTATATGTGTTTTAACCTTTGGGGGGTCAAGTACCACCTGCTCAGCAATTTATATTGTGTTTCCTGAATTCTAGCCGAGATTGATGCTCTCTTTGTCTTGTCAAATATCTTGTTCCACTCTTTGGGTCCAATTTCTAGGCCCAGCTCGTTTTGCCATGTCTGTGTGTAACCCGGAAGACAGTCATCCCCGCCTAGCTGTAACATTCTATAAATCTGAGATATCAAATGAGATGGAGGCGCGGACATTGTGCACAAGGTTTCAAAATGTGTTCTGCGTCTAGTCAAGTCCGGTTTGGCTTTATGAGTGTCAAGGTAGTGCCGTGTCTGTGTCACTGTGAACCATGAGGCAAAAGCCCCCCTGTTCCACTCAACTAATGCCGCTTGTGATTTCAATTTACCTTGACAGAGTATATTATACATTGCTGAGTCACCAAGGCTGTAGGTCTTGTTCGGGAAATTGAGCCTTGATAGAAATTCCATATCAGGATTTTCTCTGATTGATGTGATTGGTGAGGATTGCGTCGATACGTAGGTGGCTGTTTTAATCAGTTTATCCCAAGTCGAGAACACTTCCTCGATCATTGGGTAGAGTTTGACCTCTAGAGGTCTGTCTTTAGAGGGGGTCCACGCGAGAGCTCCCACGTTGCCCCTCTTCAGCAGCACGCCATCGACCTGAACCCAGGCCTTTTGGGCCGAGTTATGACACCATTCCACTAATCGTTGAAGAGATATTGCCGTATGATACGTTCTCAGGTCTGGAATACCTAGTCCGCCTCTATTCCGAGGGAGGAAGGTAGTTTTCCTTTTGATTCTAGGCTTTAGATCTCTCCAAATATAGGACTCAAGAGCAGACTGTATTTGATGAATGATGTGCGAGGCCGCAGATAGTGGGATGGTCTGCATGACATATAGCACGCGTGGCAACACATTCATTTTAACCACTCCGATGCGGCCCATCCAAGAGATGGTTTTATTTCTCCAAGACGATAGATCTTTAAGGATCTCGTCTCTTATGCCCTTGTAGTTCATGTCTACAGTCTCTTTTATGCATGGGGTTAAGTGAATACCCAGATATTTTAGTTTGCCATGTGCTATTTTTATTGGGCATGTACCTTCCAAAATTTGAAAGTCGATGTGGGGAATCAAGATATTCATAATCTCTGACTTGGAAGGGTTTAGAAGAAAGTTCGATACTGTGCCAAAGAGTTTGAGCTCCTCTAGGGCCACCGTCAGGGACCCCTTCACATCCGATATCATAAGTAAGACGTCGTCTGCGTACATGGCAAGCTTATGTTCGTCACTTCCTACAAGGACACCATGTATTTCTGGGCTTGTCCGGATCCTGCTCGCCAAGACTTCAATTGTCAATGCGAACAAGAGCGGAGACAGGGGACATCCCTGCCTGGTCCCGTTACGAATCGTAAAGGCGTCAGAGAGTACTCCATTCACCCTAACTCTAGCGTTCGGCGCCGAGTACAGGGACATGATCTGATTTATAAATTTAGAGCCCAGCCCAAATTTCTCCAGAGTGTGTCGCATAAACTCCCAACTGACCCGGTCAAACGCTTTTTCTGCGTCTGTGGAGACCAGGGCCAGAGGGGTTCCAGTGTTGTGGGCATGCGTTATAATCTGGAGGACTTTTAGGGTATTATCCCTTGCCTCTCGTTTCGGAATAAATCCCACTTGATCAGTAGAGATCAGTTGTGGTAAGTATTTGTTTATGCGGTTAGCTATAACTTTCGCCAGAATCTTGATATCTGAGTTTAGCAGCGATATCGGACGATAGTTCTCTGGTCTATTGTCTGGTTTGTTGGGCTTAGGGATTACTGTGATATGTGCTTCGAGCATCGTATGAGGCAGGATCGGAGAGTCAGATAGCCGGTTAAAGAGAATCAACATTTCTGGTGCCAAAATGTCACAGAATGTTTTATAGTATTTAGTTCCAAATCCATCCGGACCTGGACTTTTCCCTGTTGCTAGATCCTTAATGGCTTGTTTAATTTCTAATAGTGTGAATGGAGACTCCAGCGCCTCGGAATCTTGGTCGGAGAGCCTGGGGACCTCCACTCTTTCTAGGTATTCCAATATCTGTTGCGTTTCTCGTGCTCGTGGGGGGGGGGCTCATCTCCTACTTCATTTACTCTCTGTATGTTATAGAGGTTCTCATAGTAAGATCCGAAGATCTCAGCAATTGATTTACCGTCTTCTCTCTGACCCCCATCTGGATGAGTCATGCTATATACATAATGTTTGGTTTTTTTCCTAGCTATTGCTCTGGCTAGTAGACGTCCAGCTTTATCTCCTTGTTCGTAAAATTGTTGCCTTAAGATTAAGGCAGCTTTTTGATAGTCTACTTGAAGGAACTTCATGAGTTCCGATCTCGCTTGAGTCAATCTCTCGGCTAGTGTAATATCTGCTGGTATTCTTTTATGTGCTTGCTCCGCCGATTCTACATCAGCGAGCAACTTGCGATATTTCTCTCTCCTTCCCCTTATTATTCCAGCCTTTCGCTTGAGAAAGAGGCCTCTGATTGTACATTTATGAGCTTCCCAGATCACTGAGGCCTGGGAATCCGAGTCTTTGTGTATTTGGAAATATTCTATTAGTGCCCTTTCTATTTCCAGTTTGAATACTGGATCCTCCAGGAGGAGGTCATCCATCTTCCAGATGTATGGGGTGGCTGGTACATTGGACCACAATACGGTGCATGTGACCGGAGCATGGTCTGACCATGTAATGGGGAGTATATTGCTGTTCGTGGAGAGTGTAAGTCCGATCGTGTCTGTAAACCAGTAATCGATTCTGGAGTATTTTCTATGCGGGTGAGAGTAAAATGTGTAATTCTTAGATGTAGGGTGGTGCAACCGCCAAACATCATATAGTGCTGAGTCCCTGAGGGTGGTTAGTATGCGTTTAAGAGATTTATGAGGGACGCTGGAGAGGCCGTCGGAGGTATCTAGGGCTGGGTCCAAGGAGGCATTTAGATCACCACCCAAGAATAGAATACCGGATTGGATCTCGTGTATTTTGTGAATTACTTTCTGAAGGAAGACCTGCTGAGATTGATTAGGGGAATAAACATTGACTAATGTTATAGGTCTATTGTATAGTGAACCTGTGAGGATCAGATATCTACCCTCTGGGTCTCTATATATTTCTGCCAGTTTGAATGGTAAGTCTGCACTGAATAGGACACCCACCCCATTTTTTTTCTGGGGACCTGAGGCGAAGAAGGCCAAAGGGTACTGACGACTATACCAGCGGGGTTCATGGCCTATAGCAAAGTGTGTTTCTTGAAGGTAAACGATGTTACCTCCCTGTCAATGTAAGTCTCTCATCACCATAGATCTCTTAGCTGGGCTATTCAGGCCTTTTGCATTTATCGAAATTAATTCTATGGGACGGGATACAATTCCCAGGCGTGGGTTCGTCATGCTTACCTTATTATTTTGGGAGAGAAGAAAAAAAAAAAAAAAAAAAAAAAAGGGGGGTAGAGGAGAATAGACTAAAGTTAGGAAAACCAAGAAATACTTACAAGGGATAGGGAAGAGTGAGTCACGTCACAATGAGGGAAGCTTAAATGTGAAGCACTCTGTATAACAGAGTCTTTGTTATAGAAAGAAACTGTAACTGGTATTATGCAGAAACTAATCCGCCTAGAAAGGGACGGATAATATTAATAAACAACAAAAGCAGGGGTAGTGTTCCCCGCCTACTTACGCTATATATATTTAACATTGAAAAAATAAACAACAGTAATAAGTGCATAGAAAAAGGTGCATTTTTCCCGACCTACCCTCCGTATGTTTCTGGGAGGGCTCCTGTGATGAACCTCTTTCCAAATTCCAGGGGGAAACCTAATATGAGGGTGTTAGTCTATGTGATGCGAGGGTCCTTGCCCCTTATGATACTTGATAAATTTAGTAATTGCTTTCAGGTGTTTTATGTACCTGTGGTAAACAGGATTGTTATCAACCACTTATATGCTTCTTGGGTGTTTTCTGCCTCAAGTGGGTAAGGGAAGACCTCTATAAAGATCAAAACTAAGTTTTCTAGGGAGAGGAAGGCCTAACGGTTATATATCCTCTGTTCGGTCCCAATTTGTCCTATGGGTTTAACAGCATTATTTATTCTAAAACATTCTCTTCTTATATACTAGTCTATAATTCTAGGGATCGGCTGTATAATATTTTCCTGTATCCCACAGATCTTGGTTATTATTAAATCAAGCATAACTATTGCTCTACTTATTTAGGGAGGGGCGTAGAGTAAGGGCTTCTGGAATTTACTCCAGAAGATTAGGGCTGCTGGACCGGAAACTCATGTCTCAGAGTTTTTATCTCAACAATGTTCCCTCTATTTGCCTCATACTAGCTAGGGTACCTCCATTGGACTGTGAGTAACAAACCATTTGGGCCAGATGAGCCATGATTCAGTAAGATCTTATTAATGCCCCTGGGTATTGTGATGGTAACTATAGGGTCAGGTTCTGGTCTAGGTAATAACATATAAGTAGCCACATATGTATAGACACAATTGAACATCATTAGTGTTATAATTATAGACAAACATCTGGTTTTGCTACTAACATTATTCTACGGGATGCGATAACTCTAGGGATCCTCTGTATACTATATCCCTTTATCCCATAGTTCTTGGTTATTATTAATACAAGCATAACTATAACTCTACTTATTTAGTAAGGGGCTTAGATTAAGGGCTTCTGGAATCTGCTTCAGGAGAATGGTACTGCGGGGCTAGAGACTTATGTCTCAGAGTTTTTATCTTAACAGTGTTCCCTCTATTTGCCTCATCCTAGATAGGGTATTCCCCTCAGACTGAGTGTAATAAGCTAGCTTAGTCAGATGAGTCATAATTCAATCAGAACCTAGCAACATATAGGGATATCATGGTGACAGTTACAGAAACAAGTTCTAGTCCGTAAAGTAATAACATATAAGTAATCAAACATGTGCACACACAACTGAACATCATTAGTACTGTGAATTATATACATGCATCAGGTATTGCTACTAATGTTATACTATGGATTGATCATAGGGAGTACCATCAGTTAAGAATTGTAACAATTTAAAACACTAATAGGTTATAACTTATCTGAGGTGGTTCTCAGTGTCCAGGAGGTTAAAGCCCAGTTTCAGGGCTACTGCTAGGGAGGGTAGGTCATATTGTCCAAGTAGTGAAAGACAAAAGGAAAAAAGAAATGTTCCTTATGTTCAGTCTGGGAGATGTTGCAGGCCGCTAGGTTCCCCTTCTGCTGGGCCCTCCGGGGCTACAGGGGCCTTTACAGGAAGTCTTATATTAAGGCCAAGAGCCTGATTGAAGGACGGGAGATCTGATGGTGTCTTGAGGACATGTGTGACATTATTTTTAGTGACCATGAGGCTGGTAGGAAAACCCCATCTATATGGGATTCTATTGGCTTTTAAGGCAGAGGTGACAAACCTGAGGTCCCTCCTCTTTTGGAGAGTAGCTGGACTCAGGTCTGAGTATACTTGCAGTTCAACACCTCTAAATTCTATCTGTTGCTTGTTTCTAGCTAATCGAAGCACTTCTTCTTTTTCTTTAAAGGATAGTAGCTTTAAAATGATGTCTCTAGGTGGAGCCCGTCCTGGAGGTTTAGGGCGCAGCGCCCTGTGTGCCCTTTCAATCTGGATCTCAGGACCCATAATTTCATTTCTGAGATACTTGACAAAATCTTGAATATATTCCTGTATAGCAGGGGGTTCGATTGACTCTGGAACTCCTCGCAGTCTGAGGTTGTTCCTCCTACTGCGGTTCTCGAGGTCCTCAATTCTGTCTAGCAGTGTATGTACTGTGCTCTCTTGCGCCTGCAGAAAGCTAGCTTGGTGCTGGAGATCAGAGCTGAGTACTTCATGCTTTTCTTCTACCTGGGTTACCCTGCGGTCTACAGCTGAAATATCTCGTTTAAGTTCGTGAAACATAGATTTAAAATCTTTCATGGCCTCTTTTATATCTGCTTTGGATGAGAGAAGCTTTATATCTTCTTTGGTCACACAGTTTTGGTGGGTGTGCATTGTGTCAGTATTATGAATCTGTGCAGCTACTCTTTTCTGTTGTGTCTCAGGCTTCTCCAGAGGAGCTGTAGAGTCATTTGCAATTAAAAAATTGTCCATCACTGTGGTTTGAGAATTCTTGGGGAGTCTAGCCTGTCTTTTGCTGGTCATTACATATACACCACCAGCCCAAAATGTATGACCTGAAAGCAGTGTAACAGTGTAACAGGCCAAATGACAAGAGTTTAATAGGAATTATGTCTCTGTAAGGTAGTGGTGGCAACGTACATGCAGCCGTTATTATACTATAAGAGGTTAGATTTATCTTGAGGAAACTGAGGCACTGAAATTATAGTAGCAGTCTAATGAATTTCCTTTGCATGCAGTGTTTGCGGCCTATGTAGTTGTAGCCGTGGATATTCCACTGATCTCACATAAGAAGCCTCACATGCAGAACCCACTAGGAGGTCCTGGGATGTAGTACTGGTAAGGGGATAGCAGAGTTCAGTACCTTATAAGTGTTAGATGGAGAGTGTCAGTTCCGTTCGCCACGTGGCTAGGCCTGATGGTGCGGTCTTGCTCGGGCCTGCTCCGCTCCCAATCTGCTACGCTGTTTGAACAGGCTGTGAGGGTTCACCGTGAAGGAGGTCAGTGTCCGGTATATAGTTCCTCCTGATCGCAGCTTGCAGACAGCCTCAGTCGATGTAGCCGTTAGTCTCCTCGGTATGTGCGCTACAGTGCGTGAGTTCACCTTAGTGCAGGACGGCTCCGGAGGTATGCCAGTGTAGCCTGCTCCCGGTGCTATAATGCACCGTTTGTGATCCTCCTCCTAATCAGTAACGTTTTTTGTGTATCGGAGGTATTTGAGTGCGATCACTCCCTCCGGGTGCTGTCAGGCCCAGTGATGGCGGAGCTGCTATCAAGTGTAGCTGCGGCTATTAAGCTGCCTCTGGGTTGTAAAAAGTGTCTCCGATTAGCGGGTTAACGTTAGGAAAGTCAAAAATGCTATTTTCTGCTTAAAATTATTTGATATATGCACTTATTTTAGCGTAAGTTCAGCAGGGACATCAGAGCTTTTCTAGAAAGCAGCCATCTTCAGCTATGGCTAGGCTCCGCCCCCCCATTGTTTTATATTTTTATCTGTATTTTTTGTATTTTTGATTTACAATAAATCAATTTTACATTTTGTTCATTATACATTGGAACCATGCCTTTCCTACCTACCTGTTACTCCTTAGGGAGCTATAGGCTGCATTTGTTGCAGTCTATTCTGCAGTTTTAGTTTATAGTCTCTATCCTTTGAGACTCTTGATTACCTGTGTTACTGTGTTACTGTGTCCCTGTGTTCCAGTGCCTGTGTTACCATCATATCAGTAAGCTGGTTTGCTGCTAAATATCCAGCTTGTGCCTAATAGCACTGTCTGAGTGCTCTTCACAAATGTGAGTATACTGAATAAGAATCTACACTGATATCTTTTTGGTTTATTACTACTACACACAGGCACCCTGTTTTTTTCTTATCTTCTCCAGATTTGATGTCATTTTGTTCCTGCAATCAGTGAGCTGGGTTGCTGTTAAACATTCAACCTGCTTCCAATAGCACTGTCTGAGTGCTCTTTGCAAATGTGAGTACCCTGATTAAGGTTCTTTGAAAATTATCCTTTGGTTATCAACTGGTACACACAGGCGCCTCTCTTGTTTCTTTCATCTTCCCGATTCTTTGTCATCCACATGTGAGGAGAGTGCAGCATTACTGTATCATCGCCATCAGATCAAAACAATTGTCTTCACCTTTCCTTGGTTGAACCACACAGATCTTATTGGACTTTGTTGCTTGTAAATGGGTTTGTCCATAAATAGCATTGGAATATTATATGTATATGTCTATTGTACCTAGTGTTAACAATACTACTACTGGCACTCACTTATAACTGTTTTTGTGTATGTGTATAGTGTGCATGCACATTGGTGTGTGTATACTTGTGTATGTGTATATATATATATATATATATATATATATATTATATATATATGTACATGTGTATATACATATATAATTCATTTTTCACAAATATGTGTGTGTATATGTGTTGTTAGATGTTTTCGTATTGATGTGTAGGGCTTACACACTCATTTTTCATTGTCCCAATACACTTATTATAGCACCCCCTATTTAGAGCTAGTTTATATTAGTCTCTTCAACAATCAATTCATGCTGACTTTGAGTGAGAGACAGGATTCTTAGATTGCTTCACCTTGCTCCAAGACTGATTGGACTTCCAGGAGGCCTTGGACTGTTCCTGCTTGGAAGATGAGGGGGAAGGCTTGCCTGAAAAGTTACGAAAGGAACTTTGGCGTCCCTTCGACTTATTTCTCTTATCCTGAGGGAGAGAATGACCCTTTCCTCCCGTAATATCTGAAATAATCTCAGCTAAGCCCGGCCCAAACAAGGTCTTACCTTTGTAAGGAATAGACAAAAGCTTAGACTTAGAAGACACATCCACAGACCAAGACTTCAACCATAAAGCCCTGCGAGCCAAAACAGCAAACCAGAAATCTTTGCTCCCAACTTGATGACCTGCAAAGAGGCATCCCTGATAAAAGAATTAGCCAATTTAAGAGCCCTGATCCTATCCAGGATCTCCTCAAGAGGCGTATCCACCTGAATAAAATCAGACAGCGCATCAAACCAATATGCTGCCACACTAGTGACAGTAGCAATACACACCGCACGCTGCCTTTGCAACCCCTGGTGAACATACATCCTTTTAAGCAATGCCTCCAACTTCTTATCCATAGGATCCTTAAAGGAACAGCTATCCTCTATGGGAATAGTGGTCCTCTTGGCCAAAGTGGAAATCGCTTCCTCCACCTTGGGAACTGTCTGCCAAGAATCCCTAACAGAATCAGCAATTGGAAACATTTTCTTAAAAATCGGGGAAGGGGAAAAAGGAATCCCAGGCTTCTCCCACTCCCATGCAATAATCTCAGAAGCACTGTCTGGAACAGGAAAAATCTCCACCGCTGAAGAAACATCAAAATATTTGTTCAGCATTCTAGATTTCTTTGGATTGACTACAACCGTAGCATCAGAGTCATCCAAGGTAGCCAAAACCTCCTTGAGTAGCACCCGGAGGTACTCAAGTTTAAAACTGAAAGTTACCACTTCAGCATCAGAAGAAGGAACTATACTATCTGAGTCTGAGATCTCCCCCTCAGATGCTACAGAAGAATCTTCCCCCTCAGATCTATTAGAGGAACTATTCAACATAGCCACACCTGATTCAGATACCTTACTCCCTGAATCCTTATATCTCCTTTTACACTTCCCCTGTAACATAGGAAAAGCCGCCAGGGCATCAGTTACCGCAGAGGATATCTGGGTAGCAATGTCCTGAAAGGTAACCCCAACTGGAGTTACAGATGAAACACTGGGCACTGCATGAGTAGACACTAAAGGATAGGACATATGAGGAGAGAGCTATGGCATATCCTGGACAGTTGACCCCTGAACAGCATCCGCCTTAGCTAATGATGGCTCAGATTCAAAAAGTCTATCCCTATAATGTAATGTCCTATCAATACATGATGAACAAAAAGGGATTGGAGGTTGCACATTAGAGTCAAGGCATAAGCTACATGTAACATCTTGCAAAGCCCCTAGATCCATCTTATCAAAAATAAATCAAACTGGCTTCCTAAAAGTTAAAAATTAAAAACGTTACTGGCCCTTTAAATTTTAAAAGGACAACGTTTTTACTGCAAAAAAACTGTTTGCTTTTCCAAACGAAAAAAAAGGCTAAAGCAAAAACTACTGAACCCTCCAGGCAGACAATGACACAAGCAACCTCCACACAGACAGGAACATAACAGAGCTCCAGAGAGGCGAGCAACTTAATTGCCACCTCAGCAAACCGCCCCTCCTATTCGTGGGCGTGACAAAAAGACTGACCGCCATAACATATTAGAAAAAAAGCCGGTATAAAAAACAAACACACGCAGCAACACCGCTGCAAAACTGAGAGCCTCTCCTCCAAAGTGTCTTAACAGTGCCCGCATACTGCCCACATATGATTTCAGTCCCAATCCCCAGAAAAGTGCCATAACCTTTTCTTCTGTCAGCAAAGGAAAATAATAAACAGGCACTTGCCTGAGACCAATCTGCCTGGCAGCAGGGCAGTAACACAGATATGGGAAGGCTTCCTCCCCCATAGACCCGTGGAAAAAATTAAAGTCTGACTAATCCTAATCAGGCATTCAGCCCAGACATGGAAGGTACAGTGAGAATGAAAAACCCCACCAGTTTCCAAATGCTCAAAAGCCACCACAGCTCTACTGAAGAGACTGATGTGGGTACACAGCTAGAACCCAGAACAAAACAGAACAACCTGCTCTGCTTTTAAAAATAACAAACTCTTGATTGAAAAATCTTCAGACACCTTAAAACTTTACCACCTCCTTGCACAGGCAAAGAGAATGACTGGGGTTTGTGGGTAAGGGAGTGATATTTAACAGCTTTGCTGTGGTGCTCTTTGCCTCCTCCTGCTGGCCAGGAGTGATATTCCCAACAGTAATTATGATGATCCGTGGACTCACCGTGTCATTAGAAAGAAAGCTATACTTCAGATACTGCCCAGCTGCAGGTAAAAAAAATAAAAAATAAATGAAGAAATGAACAGCAGCCAATCAGCAGTGCTGAGGTCATGAACTCTTTTACTGTGATCTCATGAGATTTCACTTAACTCTCATGAGATTTCATAGTAAACTTCCTTAAACTGAATAGGGAAATAAGATGAGTGTGCACGAAAAGCTCAAAGACATACTGATTTGCTGCTTAGAAGTCCTTTACAATGGGATGTGGCTACTGAGGATTTTTTGAGGTAAAATATATTTCTTTTTTACATAGAGATGTTCAGGTGATATTTTCTAGTTAACTTTTTACAGCTATGCTGCATCAGTTTCAAGTGTTTCAACATTTGGGTATCATGGCCCTTTAACTGCTGTTCCCGGCGAGCCTGAAGGCATGCGCGGAAACAGATGCACCATATGGTGCTTAATAATATGGTGCTTAATAATTCGGCCCCTATAAAACAAGCACATGAGCTACACGTGATATACATAAATATTGCACATGCATCATTTTTAGTGCATGTAACACATCATATGTGAAACATCACACTCTTCAACATTATTACTGTAATTATACTAACTATAATAATTCATTATTTTCTTCATTTTATCACAAGGAGAACATATATGGTGGACGTCAAACTTTTCAACTGGAACCACAGGTGAGTGAATCAAGAATAATTTAATATTACAATACATCACAAATAAACTGTCACAAGCATGCTGTAAATACTTCTTTCATCCTGACATTCATTTTCTGTGCTATATAGTTACACTTAAATAGTTTATCTATTATGTGACATTATTGCAAATAAAATTAAAAATCCTTTCATAAGTTTTTTAAAAAGAATAGTTATTTTAAATGAAGAAAAAATAATTTAATACTTTATAGTTATTCATAAAATGTATATCAAGAGTACTCTGTTTTTCTCATGGTTAAAGACAAATATATATTTTTTTCGTGATCTCTTTAAAAGGACATGAAACCCCAAATTTTTTCTTTCGTGATTTAGGTAGAACATACAATGTTAAACAACTTTCCAGTTTATTTCCATTATCAAATTTGCTTTACTACTACTTGTACTACTGGTTTCTAACTGAACATATGGTTGAGCCAGTGGTGTAGATTTTTCTCTGTTCTTTAAATTTGTCACTTTACAACGCATAGTTAAATCTTCATGAAACCCCAATTTTTTTATCATGATTCAGATAGAACATACATTTTTAAACAACTTTCCAATTTACTTCTATTATCTAATTTGCTTCCTTGTCTTGGTATCCTTTGTTGAAGACGCAGCCATGCCCTACTGGGAGCTGGATGAATGCATTGGGTGAGCCAATAACATTAGGCATATATGTGCAGCCACCAATCAGCAGCTCCTGACCCCTCTCTAGGTATGATTTTGAACAAACGGTACCAAGAGAAAAAAAATAAAAAATTATATAATTAAAGTAAATTGGAAATATGTTTAAAATCACATGCTCTATCTGAATCAGGGTTTCATGTCCCTTTAATATGTGCAAGTGCAGATGGGCATATGTAGATCTACTGGATTAAAATGTAGAAATACTCAGTCTTGCCCATGGTGACATATCACACAGACAAAGAGAGACACATTTTCTCATATGAACCAAAAACATAAAGGCATGAACAGAATACAATAATTTATATATATGCACAAACTATGGATAAACAGAAGTGACATAGACAGGCTGATATTCTACAAATATTTTACATTTATCATCAAGCACTAACTATATAAGACTGAACATATATGTACCATACATACACCATAAGTACATACAAGACCCATTGTAAACACATGGTCCTTAACTCTAGTTCATTTCTTTTTGTAGCTGGTGGACACAAATCTTCCTCAATACATGATGCTTCAACCTGATCTTGAAGCTGAGATTAAAAATCATAAATTTCCTGGAGACCCTAAAGATCGTATTCGTATGGTTCAGGCAGTGAACTCTGACTATATAAATTCGGGATATGACAAAGGGCACCTGAATCCATGTGCCGACCACCCACCTGGAGAAGGGCAGACAGCCACTTTCACTTTCACCAATGTGGCTCCAATGGCATTGTCACTGAATAGAGTAGCTTGGAGAATCAATGAGATGAACGTGAGGAATATTGCTCCCCAATGCAAGATCATGTATGTCATCACAGGAGTGATACCTGGAGACGATTGGATTATTGTTAAAAAACAGAAAAGAATTAACATTCCCAGCTACATTTGGAGTGCATTTTGCTGCTTAGACAACAATGATAAACCATTCAAAGCACAGGGTTTCATGGCAAAAAATGAAAATAATTTGAAGGTCAATCCACACTCTATTTCTGATCTGCAAAGTATACTTGTTGCACAATATAAAATACAAAATATTATCTTGTTCCAGAACAACTGCAAATAAGTGGAAATAGTGAGATCCATTAATAAAGTAATTACACTTATACATGCACAAAATTTGGGAATATCATTCATATGTAAACGGAATACACAAATATTGCCTTACTCACAGTGATTTCAACAAAATATAAGAGACAAAGAAAAATAGATTATAGAAGTAATCTAGAAAGTTGTTTAAAATCGTATGCACTATCTGAATCATGACTTTGGCCTCTAGTTATCAACGTGTCTACTTTACCTGTCTTCGCCAGCCCAATACGCCCGCCTAAGCTCGCCTACCATCGCCGCCGCGGACCTGAAAAACCTTGCCAAAGTTATCAATAAATCTGTCAAAAAGCCGCGCACCAAGTACGGGGCGATGAGCAATGGACTGTGATAGTTATCACTCATCCGATCTCGCTGCTCTTCGGCTTTTTGACAGCTTTATTGACAAGCTGCCACTAAGCACCCACACTAACTATACTGTTCTACCCCCTATACCAGCGCCCCCCCCGCAACTAAATAAAGTTATTAACCCCTAAACCGCTGCTCCTAGACCCCGCCGCAACTCTTATAAATGTATTAACCCTATACCGCCGCTCCCGGACACCGCCGCCACCTACATTATACCTAGTAACCCCTATCCTGCCCCCCCTATACCGCCGCCACCTATAATAAATTTATTAACCCCTATCCTGCGGATCCCGGACCTCGCCGCAACTAAATAAATAGTTTAACCCCTAAACCGCCGCTCCCGGACCCCGCCGCAACCTATATTAAACTTATTAACCCCTAATCTGCCCCCCTACACCGTCGCCACCTATAATAAATTTATTAACCCCTATCCTGCCCCCTACACTGCCGCCACTGTAATAAAATTAATTAACCCCTAAACCTAAGTCTAACACTAACCCTAACACCCCCCTAACTTAAATATTAATTAAATAAATCTAAATAATATTTCTCTTATTAACTAAATGAATCCTATTTAAAACTAAATACTTACCTTTAAAATAAACCCTAATATAGCTACAATATAAATAATAATTATATTGTAGCTATCTTAGGATTTATTTTTATTTTACAGGCAACTTTCAATTTATTTTAACTAGGTACAATAGCTATTAAATAGTTATTAACTATTTAATAGCTACCTAGTTAAAATAAAGAGAAATTTACCTGTAAAATAAAAACTAACCTAAGTTACAATTACACCTAACACTACACTATACTTTAATAAATTATTCCTATTTAAAAATAAATACTTACCTGTAAAATAAACCCTAAGATAGCTACAATGTAATTAATAATTACATTTTAGCTATTTTAGGATTTATATTTATTTTACAGGTAACTTTGTATTTATTTTAGCTAGTTAGAATAGTTATTAAATAGTTATTAACTATTTAATAACTACCTAGCTAAAAGAAATACAAAATTACCTGTAAAATAAATCCTAACCTAAGTTACAATTAAACCTAACACTACACTATCATTAAATTAATTAAATAAATTACCTAAAAATAACTACAATTAAATTCAATTAAATAAACTAACTGAAGTACAAAAAATAAAAAAAGCTAAGTTACAAAAAATAAAAAAAATAAGTTACAAACATTTCAAAAATATTACAACAATTTTAAGCTACTTACACCTAATCTAAGCCCCCTAATAAAATAACAAAGCCCCCCAAAATAAAAAAAAAATCCCTACCCTATTCTACATTAAAAAGTTACCAGCTCTATTACCTTACCAGCCCTTAAAAGGGCATGCCCCAAAGAAAACAGCTCTTTTGCCTGTAAAATAAAAATACAACCCCCCCCAACATTAAAACCCACCACCCACATACCCCTAATCTAACCCAAACCCCCTTAAATAAACATAACACTACCCCCCTGAAGATCATTCTACCTTTAGCCGTCTTCAGCCAGCTGACCCACCGATGGAACTGAAGAAGAGATCCGGAGCGGCAGAAGTCATCATCCAAGGGGCGCTGAAGAAGTCTTCCATCCGATTGAAGTCATCATCCAAGGGGCGCTGAAGAGGTCTTCCATCCGATTGAAGTCTTCATCCAAGCGGCGTCTTCAATCTTCATCCATCCGGAGTGGAGCGGAGCCATCTTCAGACGAGCCGACGCGGAGCCATCCTCTTCTTCCCGACGACTAACGACGAATGACGGTACCTTTAAGGGACGTCATCCAAGATGGCGTCCCTTCAATTCCGATTGGGTGATAGGATTCTATCAGCCAATCGGAATTAAGGTAGGAAAAATCTGATTGGCTGATTTAATCAGCCAATCAGATTAAAGTTCAATCCGATTGGCTGATCCAATCAGCCAATCAGATTGAGCTCGCATTCTATTGGCTGTTCTGTAATAACTTTATTTAGTTGCGGCGGTGTAGGCGGGACAGATTAGGGGTGTTTAGACTCGGGGTACATGTTAGGGTGTTAGGTGTAGACAGCTCCTATAGGAATCAATGGGATGTCTGGCAGTAGCGAACATGAACTTTCGCTATGGTCAGACTCCCATTGATTCCTATGGGATCCGCCGCCTCCAGGGCGGCGGTTTGAAAACCAGGTATGCTGGGCCGGAAAAGTGCCGAGCGTACCTGCTAGTGTTTTGATAACTAGCAAAAGTAGTCAGAACTTGTGTGCGGTACATCTGGAGTGACGTAAGAATCGATCTGTGTCGGACTGAGTCCAGCGGATCGAAGCTTACGTCTATATTCTACTTTTGCCGGTGTCTAGGGCTTGATAACTAAGGCGAATCAGCCTCGCCACAAATACGTTGTGGAATTCCAGCGTATTTGAGGTTGACGGCTTGATAACTAGGGGCCTTTATATGAATCATGACAATTTAATTTTGAAATCCATGTCCCTTTAACATGTGAATATTATAAGGGACACAAAACCCAAACTCTTCTTTCATGATTCAGATAGTGCATACGATTTTAAACAACTTTCTAGATTACTTCTATAATCTACAAAATTTGTGTTTAATTATGTCTATACGTTTGATGTCACAATCTTATAAACAATCATGAAATAAAAATAAAGATACAGAATTAAATGTATATGTTATAATTTGAATAAATAATAACTAAAATGTGACTGATGAGAGTGGGAAGTGATGTCACCTGATGGGGGCGGGGCTTAGGTCCGTTATTGTCTAGGTCGCAGTTACTAAGTGAAACCTATGGTACCAGATGTATATTTCCATGCTCTTCAATAAAATAGTTTTGTACCCTCTCTGCTGTGTTCTGCATCTCATGACAGTGACTAAACAACAAACAAACACCACAACATTCCTTATAAATGAGAATGAATGCATAAATAACATACGGCTAGATTACAAGTGTTGCGGTACGGCTTTTAACGCTGAAAAAATAGCCATTCCAGCGTATTGCGAGTCGTGTCGGTATAGCTATACCGCAAGCATTTTAGCCTGCAACCCAACGTCCATTCCGAAAATTAGTGGGATTTTCATAGCGCCGGTATTACAGGTTGTGCGTTCCGGCTAAAATGTTTCCATTATACCCTATACCGCCCTGATCCATTCTGCGATCTGAGAGCAGTTGTTATGGATTTTGTGAAACAAAAATGTTTCACAAAACTCATAACTAAAGTGATACAAAGTACAAACACCCATAAACTAGCTATTAACCCCTAAACCACCGCCATCCTGCATCGCAAACACTATTCAAAACTTATTAACCTTAATCTGCCGCCCACCCCCATCACGACTATTAAATAAACCTAATAACCCCTAATCTGCCGCCCACCCACATCGCCAACACTATTTAAATATATTAACCCCTAATCCGCCACTCTCCAACATTGCCGCCACTATAATAAAGTTATTAACCCCTAAACCTCCGGCCTCCCACATCGCCACCACTAAATAAACCTATTAACCCCTAAACCTCCGGCCTCCCACATCGCCACCACTAAATAAACCTATTAACCCCTAAACCTTCGGCCTCCCACATTGCCGCCACTAAATAAACCTATGAACCCCTAAACCTCCGGCCTCCCATATTGCAAAACACTAAATTAAACTATTAACCCCTAAACCTAACACCCCCTAACTTTAAATTAAAATTACAATATAACTATATTTAAATAAATAAAAACTTACCTGTGAAATAAAAATAAACCTAAGTTTAAACTATAAATTAACATAACATTATTATTCTAAAATAATAAAATTACAAATTTAAAAAAAACTAAAACTACAAAAAAAATCTTAAATTACAAAAAATAATAAACAAAATTATCAAAAATAAAAACAATTACTCCTAATCTAATAGCCCTATAAGAATAAAAAACATAAATTATGCTTACCAGATCATTTCATTTCCTTCTGTATAAGGAGAGTGCACAGCTTCATTCCTTACTGTTGGGAAATACTGAACCTGGCCACCAGGAGGAGGCAAAGACACCCTGGCCAAAGGCGTAAATACCTCTCCCACTTCCCCCATCCCCCAATCATTCTGCCGAGGGAACAAGGAACAGTAGGATAAATATCAGGATATAAAAGGTGCCAGAAGAAAAAAATAATTTAGGGGGCCACCCATCAGAGAGCTCGGGCGGGGGCCGTGGACAGAAGGGAATGAAATTATCTGGTAAGCATAATTTATGTTTTCCTTTTTAATATAAGAAGAGTCCACAGCTTCATTCCTTACTGTTGGGAAACTTATACCCAAGCTCTAGAGGACACTGAATGATAACGGGAGGGACAAAAAGAGAGGCGGACCCTAATCTGAGGGCACCACAGCCTGCAAAACCTTTCTCCCAAAGGCTGCTTCAGCAGAAGAAAAAACATCAAACTTGTAAAATTTAAAAAAAATCTGATTTACAAATCTGATCCATAGAGGCCTCGTTCTTAAAGGCTCAAGAGGAAGCCAATGCTCTAGTAGAATGAGCCGTAATCCTTTAAGGAGGTTTGTGTCCCTCTGTCTCATAAGCTAAGCGGATAACACTCCTTAACCAAAAAGATAAGGAAGTCGCAGAGACGCTCTGCCCCTTATGCTTCCCAGAATAGGCAACAAAGAAGGAAGGAGTTTGTCTAAAATCCTTAGTAGCCTGAAGATAGAACTTTAAGGCTCAAACCACGTTATGAAGCAAACGGTCCTTCAAAGAAGAAGGATTAGGACACAAGGAAGGAACCACAATCTATTGGTTGATGTATCAGTCTGATACGACCTTAGGGAGAAACCCTAACTTAGTACGTAGGACAGCCTTATCAGAATGGAACACCAGGTAAGGCGGCTCACATTGCAAGGCGACAAGCTTGGATACTCAATAGCCAGTAGAAACAGAACCTTTCAGGATAACAACTTAATGTCAATTTCATGCATAGGCTCAAACGGAGCCCGCTGCAAAACTTTAAGAACAAGATTCAGACTCCAAGGAGGAGCCTTAGATCTGAACACGGGTCTGATCCTAATCAGAGCCTTAACAAAAGACTGTACATCAGGAAGCTCCAAGAGCCTCTTGTGCAGTAAAACAGACAGGGCCGAAACCTGTCCCCTCAGGGAACTGGCAGAAAGACCCTTCTCCAGTCCATCCTGGAAAAACAATAGGATCCTGGCACCTTAACCTTATGCCAGGGGAATCCACGCTCTTCACACCAGAATAAATAGGTTCTCCACACCTTACGATAGATGCGATGAGTAACCGGCTTACAAGCTTGAATGAGAGTATCAATAACTCTCTCCAAAAAAACACTCTTGGCTAGGACTAAGCGTTCAATCTCAACGCAGTCAGCCTCAGAGAATTTAGATTTTGATGAACAAAGGGACCGTGTTCCAGCAGATCCCTGCGACAAGGTAACTTCCATGGAGGAGAAGATGACATCCCCACCAGGTCCGCGAACCACGTCCTCCGCGGCCACGATGGAGCAATCAATATCACTGATGCCTGCTCCTGCTTGATGGGGGCCACTACACTAGGAAGGAGTGGTAACGGCGGGAAAAGGTAAATTAGTTTGAACCTCCAAGGCACTGCTAATGCATCTATTAACTCCGCCTGAGGATACCTGGACCTCAACCCATATCTCGGTAGCTTGGTATTGAGACAAGACACCATGACATCTATCATGCTCCACCACCTGGAGCATATCTCTACAAACACTATGGGATGGAGAGACCATTCCCCGGATGAAAGGATTGTCTGCTGAGAAAATCCGCTTCTTAGTAGTCTACAACCGGAATGTGGATCGCTGACAGCGAATAGCTCTGGGCTTCTGCCCACTCCAGGATCCGAGACACTTCCCTCATTGCTAGGGAGCTTCTCGTTCCACCCTGATGGTTAATGTACACCGCCAAGGTTATATTGTCTGATTCGAATCTGATAAACCGGGACGAACCAAGAAGAGGAAAAGCCTTCAGAACATTGAAGATAGCTTGAAGTTCCAGAATGTTGATCGGGAGGGAGCGTTTGCAGGCCCTTTGCCTTCCTGGCACCCCAAACAGCTCCCCATCCTGATAGACTCGTGTCCGTAGTCACAATCTCCCAGGATGGTCTTTGAAAGGATATCCCTCGGGACAGATGATCTGGACAGAGCCACAGAGAGAGCGAATCTCTCGACCGGTTGTCCAGGGAAATCTGTTGAGAAAGATCTGAATGATCGCCGTTCCACTGCCTCAGCATGCACAGTTGTAATGGTCTGAGACGGAACCTGGCAAAGAGAATTATGTTCATGCTGGATACCATGAGACCAATTGCCTCCATACACTGAACCACAGATGGCCTTAAGGAGGGCAAGACATGCCAAAGCTAGCTTGCAACATCTCTGGTCTGTTAGAAATAACCTCATGGATATGGAGTCTTTTATAGTACCCAGGAATTCTACCCTGGTGCTTGGAATAAGAGAACTCTTGTCTATGTTTATCTTCCATCTATGAGATCGAAGAAGAGAGAGAAGAGATACCCAATGGTCCTCCGCCAGATGAAAAGATGGTGTTTGTACCAGAATATCGTCCAAGTAGGGAGCCCCTGGAACCTTCGTGAAAATTCTTGGAGCAGTAGCTAGACCAAACGGAAGTGCAATAAACTGGAAGTGCTGGTCCAGGAACGGAAACCTTAGGAACTGGAAGTGATCCTTGTGGATTGGAACATGAAGGTAAGCATCCTTCAGATCTATAGTGGTCATGAACTATCCTACCTGAACTAGAGGAAAGATGGACCTTATTGTCTCCATCTTGAATGAGGGGACATTTAGGAACTTGTTTAAGCACTTTAGGTCCAGAATCGTGTGGAAAGTTCCCTCCTTTTTTGGGACCACAAACAGGTTTGAATAGTATCCAAAACCTGGGACAATGACCCCAAGGGAGGACAGATCCCGCATGCACCCTAGAAAGGCTTCCATCTTTTCTGGTTTTGAAGACAGGCTTGAAAGGAGAAACCTGCCCTTGCGTGGTTGAGATTTGAAACCTATCTTGTATCCCTGATTTATGACCTCCAGGACCCATGGATCCTGCGTGTCCCTGAACCAAGCGTCTGAAAACAGCAACAGACTTCCCCATACATGATCCAGTGCCAGATCAGGGGCCGCCCCTTCATGCCGAATTGGTCTTGGCGGGCTTCTTGTTCTGCTTAGATTTATTCCAGGATTGAGCCGGCTTCCAAGTACTCTTGGCTTGCTCGGGCTTAGAGGAGGCCTGTTGTCATTGGGATTTTTCAGAATGAAAGGAACGAAAATTAGAGCCTTGTCCCTTAGACTTGTTCTTTTTATCCTGCAGTAGGAAGGCACCCTGACCTCCTGTAACCATGGAGATAATGGTGTCCAGGCCTGGACCAAATAAAATCTTTCCCTTAAAAGGAAGGGAAAGGAGTCTAGACTAAGAAGTCATATTTGCAGACCATGAATGCAGCCAGAGCGCCCGACAGGTCTGCTCTGAAAAAACAGAAATCTTAGCATTTAAGCGAATGATCTGCATGTTTGCATCACAGATAAAAGAATTAGCAATTCTCAAGGCCTTAATTCTTTCTTGGATAACATTGAGGGGACCCTCCGCCTCGATCAATTCCGATTAAGAGTCGCACCAGTAGGCCGCAGCTCCAGCAACCTGAGGCAACAGCCGCTGCCGGTTAAAACAAGTATCCCGAATGCTGAAATATTTTTCTGAGAAAAGTTTCCATCTTCTTATCCATCGGCTCTCTGAACGACAAGCTATCCTCAAGTGGGATAGTAGTACTAACAGAAATAGATAGGGAATGTGTAGGGTGTATGCACAGTGAAATATCCAAAAGGTCCTCAAAGGCGCCTAATATCAGATCCAATGAAGACTTTGGGAGAGTCCCCTCCCCGCCCCTCAGTGCTATACAAAAGGGATACTGTTAACACACATTTAAAAATGTTACAAAGTAACTCATTACTTGTGGGTAGTGTGCTCAAATTTTCAAAGACTTCACTTCTGCATCCTCAATTCACTCACTTAGTGCAGTGTGGACCTCTTGCAGGTATGCTCACTTCTTGCACAAGTGCCTGGAATGCTGGTTCCTTTCTTGGTCCACTCTGATGTTGGACAAAAGATAGGGGGGTGTCATTTAAGCAATGGAGCGTGTTAGCTAAGTTCTCTATGTAACCAGGTCAGCTTACATTTATTGTATGCACTCATTAGAACTCACACCCAGATCACAAAAAACCTCAATACAGCTTTACTGGAAGCAGTACACATAAGCTTTTGCAAGATGAATTAGTAGTGATAGGTGTTAGCTAGCAGTTAGTTAGGTGAATTATAGTGTTTGATTGGATGGTGTAAGGAAGGTGCGAGTATTTAGAGTTAAAACATTTGACTAAGGCAAAATACAGGTAGTTAAAGAAGGATTTTCTTTTAGAGCCGTTACCCTCTGGTGCAGCAATTTGTGTTTACATTTCAAGTACTGAGATTCGTTCTAAATATTTAAAACACTTACAATAATGAAGTGATTGACATGGTAGTGCATCAGCTGTTTGTTAACTTAGGACTACATGCAACCGGAAGCCTGATTGGTTTAGGAGAGGGAGGAGTGTGTATATCATTACCCAATGGGCAATCAGATGAAGGTTTTTAAGTTTGCAAGCTATCACATTGTTTTAAGCAGGCTAGGAGTAAGGTAGCAGCCAAAACCGGTCAGCCTATTTTTCATTTGATATTGCACTGTATTTTACCCTCTGGGTGAGTACACCCTGTAAAAGTACCATTAAAGGATATGAATTTTACCTATACCCACGGTGATCCTAGTAACTTTCTTTTGTTTATGGGATAGTAGTACCCCTGGCCCGTGTGGAGATAGCACCATCCACCTTATGGACGAAATCCCACAACTACAATTGAGAGTCCGGGACCTGGAATATTTTTTTAAAAGAAGACGAAGGGGAAAAGGAAGATACAATTTTATCCCACTCGTTCTTAATAATGTTCACCATTTTTACAGGTACAGGAAAAGTTAACGGCACTATCCTGTCCTCATAAACTCTGTCTAATTTAGGAATCAAAGGTTCATCAGGTAGCTTGGCCTCTGGAACCTCTAATGTAGACAGAACCTCCTTTAGAACAAAATGTAAGTGTTCAATCTAAAGGCTATTTCCTCCACAGCAGGAAGCCTAGAGGTAGCAGACTCCGATCCAGAAAGTTCACCCTCTTAAGATTCAGCGTGTGACCCATCCTTGGTTAATTGAAAAACAGATAAATCTAATAAATCACTTGATGACCCCTGGACAGGAGAGCTATGTTTAACCTTTCGCTTTTGCTTGACAAGGTGAGGTAAAGCACTAAGAGCCTCAGACGCTGCCATCTTTAACTGCACGGTAAAGTCTGATGGTAAAAGGCTCCCTCCAGATGGAGGATCAGGTGTGCTACGGGAAGCTGCATGTGATGAGGGAGATGACTGATGGGTATGCACCTCACGGGACAGCGAGTCCTCAGAGGTGGATGGCTCAGTGGTACTAAAGGGGTTAACCTTCTTAGACATAATAACTTTGTTGATGCATGTGGAACATAGTTGAGAGGGCAGTCATATCAAGGCCTCCTCACAATATAAACAGGTATTACTATTTGGAATAGAGGGAGTACCCTCAAGAGTATAAGAATCCTTTATAGCTTAACGCTAATGACAGTAGGACACAGAATAAAACAATCTTTTTATTTTTCACAAAAACGGCACCTTTATACTCCCAATGGCTGGGGCACTCACTACCTCCTAAACCCAGGCAAAACAGAGAAATAACATCTTCTCCGACAGCTTGCTCGGTCAGGAAAGAGGAAATGAAAGTGTGACCACTCCCGGTCACGTGGTGCACAAGGCAGGGCTGCCCCTGCAATGAGAAAAAGCACACCAAGCTACAAGCTGCGTAGCGTTCAAAGTGAAAGTAAAAACCTGTGTGTTCCAGCCACATTACAAACAGTCTATGAGCCCAATGAAATCTCACACATAAAGCAGCATAAAATCAAAGCATCACATTTGATTAATCCCCACTGTTCAATAACCTCCCTCAGGAGATATTAACCCATGATTCTATTAAGATAAAAGGAGTCACACTGTGACCCTGTCTTCTAGCGTTTTCAACATATGTAAAAATTGAAACCATCTTACCAGAATCCATGCTGTAGAACAGAAAACACAGCCTCTCAAGTGTGACAGTCTTGTAGCATCGCTCCTGACATGAACTTGAGTGAACAAACGAGCAGGCAGTGAAACTTGTCAACACTGATTGCTTAAGGAGCTGTTAGCAGGCATCCTGGATGGGTTCACAAAAAAGACTCTCCTTGAATCTCCAGACTCTAACTTTCGTCAATGCTCTCACTGTGACGAAATGCAAAGAATGACTGGGGGATGGGGGAAGTGGGAGAGGTATTTAAGCCTGGGGTGTCTTTGCCTCCTCCTGGTGGCCAGGTTCAGTATTTCCCAATAGTAAGGAATGAAGCTGTGGACTCTCCTTATATTAAGAAGGAAAGCCCCGCCAAAATAAAAGCACCCCATAGCCTACAATAAACTACCAATAGCCTTTAAAATGGCTTTTTGTAGGGCATTGCCCTAAGTTAAACAGCTCTTTTACCTGTAAAAAAAATACAAAGTCCCCCTAACAGTAAAACCCACCAACCAACCCCCCAAAATAAAAAAAATGATGAGCGCTTCTGAAATCCTATTAGCTGTTCAAAACTGCCAATAGGATGAGAGCTACTGAAATCCTATTGACTGATTTGAACAGCCAATAGGATGAGAGCTACTGAAATCCTATTGGCTGATTTGAACAGCCAATAGGATTTCAGAAGCTCTCATCCTATTGGCTGATTTGAATTTGAATAATCAAATCAGCCAATAGGAATGCAAGGTACGCCATTTTGAAACGGCTACCTTTCATTTAACTTCATTGTACGGCGGTAACCGTATAAAGAGTACGCTCCGCGCAGGATGGGATCAGTTTCCAGGATGGCCGCCGGAAGACAGAAGACATCCCCAAGATAGATGAAGGTGTCGCAGCCTGGATGAAGACTTCTCGCGGCCTTGATAAAGATGTACTTCAGGAACCGTGAGTAGATATTCTGGGGTTAGTGTTAGTTTTTTTTTTTTTTAGATTAGGGATGGGAAGTAAAAGAGCTTTTTTTCATTTTTTCGGGTATTGTTTTTTTTTAGATTAGGGCTTTGGGCTTTTGTAAAAGAGGTGAATATCCTTTTAAGGGCAGTAAAAAACAGCTGAATGCCCTTTTTTATTTTGGGGGGTTGGTTGGGTGGTGGGTTTAACTGTTGGGAGGACTTTGTATTTTTTTACAGGTAAAAGAGCTGTTTAACTTAGGGCAATGCCCTACAAAAGGCTATTTTAAGGGCTATTGGTAGTTTATTGTAGGCTAGGGGGTGTTTTTATTTTGGGGGGGCTTTTTTATTTTTATTAGATTAGGTGTAATTGTTTTTATTTTTGATAATTTTGTTTATTCTTTTTTGTAAGCTTAGTCGCCTAGATTACAAGTTTTGCGTTAGAAGTTGTGCGGTGCTAACGAGCAGTTTATGCTCACCGCTCACTTACAGACAGCACTGGTATTACGGGTTTTTACAAACCCGGTGTTAGCCGCAAAAAAGCGCTGCTTACGTTAGCGGTGAGCTGGTAAAACGTGCTCGTGCACGATTTCACCATAGGAATCAATGGGGGAGAGCCGGCTGAAAAAAAACACCTGCAAAAAAGCAGCGTAAAGCTCCTAGCGCAGCCCCATTGATTCCTATGGGGAAAATACATTTATGTCTACACCTAACACCCTAACATGAACCCCGAGTCTAAACACCCCTAACCTTACACTTATTAACCCCTAATCTGCCGCCCCCGACATCGCCGCCACCTGCATTATATTATTAACCTCTAATCTGCCACTCCGGACACCGCCGCCACCTACATTATACTTATGAACCCCTAATCTGCCGCCCCCAACATCGCCGACACCTACATTTTATTTATTAACCCCTACTCTGCTGCCCCAATGTCGCCACCACCTACCTACATTTATTAACCCCTAATCTGCCACCCCCAACGTCGCCGCCACTATAATAAAGTTATTAACCCCTAAACCTAAGTCTAACCCTAACACCCCCTAACTTAAATATAATTAAAATAAATCTAAATAAAATTGCTACAATTAACTAAATAATTCCTATTTAAAACTAAATACTTACCTATAAAATAAACCCTAAGCTAGCTACACTATAACTAATAGTTACATTGTAGCTAGCTTAGGGTTTATTTTTATTTTACGGGCAACTTTGTATTTATTTTAACTAGGTAGAATAGTTATTAAATAGTTATTAACTATTTAATAACTACCTAGTTAAAATAAATACAAATTTACCTGTATAATAAAACCTAATCTAAGTTACAATTACACCTAACACTACACTACAATTAAATGAATTACCTAAATTAAATACAATTAATTAATTACAATTAATTACAGCTCTTTTACCTGAAAAAAAATTACAATTCCCCCCCAACATTAAAACCCACCACCCACACAACCAACCCTACTCTAAAACCCACCCAATACCCCCTTAAAAAAACCTAACACTAACCCCTTGAAGATCACCTTACCGGGAGACGTCTTCACCCAACCGGGCAGAAGTGGTCCTCCAGACGGGCAGAAGTCTTCATCCAACTGGGCAGGAGTGGTCCTCCAGACGGGCAGAAGTCTTCATCCAGCCGGCATCTTCTATCTTCATCCATCCGGCGTGGAGCGGGTCCATCTTCAAGCATCCTCTTCTTTCCACGGCCGACGACTGAATGAAGGTTCCTTTAAATGACGTCATCCAAGATTGCATCAGCCAATAGGATTTTTTCTACCTTAATTACGATTGGCTAATAGAATTCTATCAGCCAATCAGAATTGAAGGGACGCCATCTTGAATGACGTCATTTAAAGGAACCTTCATTCAGTCGTCGGCCGTGGAAAGAAGAGGATGCTCCGCTTCGGATGTCTTGAAGATGGACCCGCTCCATGCCGGATGGATGAAGATAGAAGATGCCGTCTGGATGAAGACTTCTGCCTGTCTGGACGACCACTTCGCCCAGCTTGGATGAAGACTTCTCTCGGCTTCGTTGAGGATTTCGGCCCGGTTGGGTGAAGACGTCTCCCGGTAAGATGATCTTCAGGGGGTTAGTGTTAGGTTTTTTTAAGGGGGGATTGGGTGGGTTTTAGAGTAGGGTTTGTTGTGTAGGTGGTGGGTTTTAATGTTGGGGGGGAGGGAATTGTAATTTTATTTTCAGGTAAAAGAGCTGATTACTTTGGGGCAATGCCCCGCAAAAGGCCCTTTTAAGGGCTTTTTGTAATTTAGTGCAGGGTAGGGCTTTTTTATTTTGGGGGGCTTTTTTATTTTGTTAGGGGGATTAGATTAGGTGTAATTAGTTTAAAAATCTTGTAATTTCTTTATTATTTTCTGTAATTTAGTGGGGGGGTTTTGTACTTTAGATAATTTTATTTAATTGTAATTAATTGTATTTAATTTAGGTAATTAATTTAATTGTAGTGTAGTGTTAGGTGTAATTGTAACTTAGGTTAGGTTTTATTTTACAGGTAAATTTGTCTTTATTTTAACTATGTAGTTATTAAATAGTTAATAACTATTTAATAACTATTCTACCTAGTTAAAATAAATACCAAGTTGCCTGTAAAATAAAAATAAACCCTAAGCTATCTACAATGTAACTATTAGTTATATTGTAGCTAGCTTATGGTTTATTTTATAGGTAAGTATTTAGTTTTAAATAGGAATAATTTAGTTAATTGTAGTAATTTTATTTAGATTTATTTAAATTATATTTAAGTTAGGGGGTATTAGGGTTAGGGCTAGACTTAGGTTTAGGGGTTAATAACTTTATTATAGTGGCGGCGACGTTGGGGGTGGCAGATTAGGGGTTAATAAATGTAGGTAGGTGGTGGCGATGTTAGGGCCGGCAGATAAGGGGTTAATAATATTTAAATAGTGTTTGCAATGCGGGAGTGCGGCGGTTTAGGGGTTAATGTATTTATTATAGTGACGGCGATGTCCGGTTTGGCAGATTAGGGGTTAAAATATTTATTTTAGTGTTTGCGATGTGGGAGGGCCTCGGTTTAGGGGTTAATAGGTAGTTTATGGGTGTTAGTGTACTTTTTAGCACTTTAGTTAAGAGTTTTATTCTACGGCATTGTAGTGTAAAACTCTTAACTACTAACTTTAAAAAGCGGTACCAGTCTTGACAGGAGAGGGTTTACCGCTCACTTTTGGTCAGACTCGTAATACCGGTGCTATGCAAGTCCCATTCATAATATAGGATACGCAATTTACGTAAGTGGATTTGCGGTATTTCTGAGTCTGGACAAAAAAGTGAGCAATACACCTGTACCTGCAAGACTCGTAATACCAGCGGGCGTTAAAAAGCAGCGCTAGGACCTCTTAACACTGCTTTTTAAGGCTAACGCACAACTCGTAATCTAGGCCCATGTTTTTTATTTTTCATAATTTAGTGTTTATTATTTTTTGTAATTTTAGATTTTTTTATTTTTTTTGTAGTGTTAGGTTTTATTAAATTTGTAATTTAGATTTTTTAATTGGTAGTTTTTTTATTCCATTAGAATAGTAATGTTAGGTTAATTTATAGTTTAAACTTAGGTTTATTTTTATTTCACAGGTAAGTTTTTATTTATTTAAATATAGTTATATTGTAATTTTAATTTAAAGTTAGGGGGGTGTTACCAATCAGATTTTTAGTTTGCTCCGTTACCTTTATGTTTGAATATTACTTTTAATTGGGGTCATTGGCCCCCATCACTACCTTGTATTCTGTAAAAGAGCAGAGAACAATATATTATATATCCAATGCTAAATTTTCAGGTTAGGCTTTGGTCCTTTTAATCTCTATACCCTTTTTGTTTTCTTTATCAGCATAAAAGATCCAAGTGTGGTCTTAACCTTTATATATAGGGACTAAAAAGAGGATTTATGTTTAAGCATTTTGTTCATGTTCCTAACACATTGTCTGTTTTATGAGTAAGATTTATTTCCTATATGACTATGTGAGACTTGTATTTTGTATAATTCCTCAATAAAAATATTAAAATAAAAAAAATAAAAAAAATAAAAAGTTAGGGGGGTGTTAGGTTTAAGGGTTAATAGTTTAATTTAGTGGTTTGCGATGTGGGAGGCCAAAGGTTTAGGGGTTGATAGGTTTATTTAGTGGCGGCAATGTGGGAGGCCGGAGGTTTAGGGGTTAATAGGTTGATTTAGTGGCAGTGATTTGAGAGGCCAGAGGTTTAGAAGTTAATAGGTTTATTTAGTGGCGGCGATGTGGGAGGCTGAAGGTTTAGGGGTTAATAACTTTATTATAGTGGCGGCGATGTCGGAGAGCGGCGGATTAGGGGTTAATAGCTTTTATTAGTGTCAGCGATGTTGAGAAGCGTCCAAATAGGGGATAATAACTTTATTATAGTGTCGGCGATGTCGGCGAGCAGAGGAATAGGGGTGAATAACTTTAATATAGTGTCGGGGAGCGGCGGAATAGGGGTTAATAACTTTTATGAGTGTCGGCGATGTCGGGAGCGGCAGATTAGGGGATAATAACTTTATTTAGGTGTCAGCGATGTCGGGGCGGCAGATTAGGGGTGTTTAGACTTGGGGCTTATGTCAGGGTGTTAGGTTTAAATGCAACTTTTGTTTCCCCCCTAGACATCAATGGGGTTGCGTTACAGAGATTTTTCATTCCGCACTTCAGGTGTTTTATTCTAACACTCTCTCCCCATTGATGTCTATGGGGGAAAGTGTGCACAAGCACGTCAAAGCAGCCCTTGGATTTTGTGCAGTATGCAGCTTAACGCCACCATATTGCACGCACAATGCTTTTTAGTAACTCGTAATGGCAGCGCTATGGAGAGTGAAAGAACGCAATTTGTTTGGCATTAGTTTCGCACCCTGTTTAGCGCAAAACTCCTAATCTAGGTGATAGAATTTTCTCTGTATCTTTCTTAGCTCTGTATTCCTCAGAAGTGAAAAATGATATACAGCCAGATTACGAGTTTTAAGTGCAATAGGGAAATTAACAACCACAACAAAACCATTGTTATTCCACCCCCCTATAGCGCTGGTATTACAGGTTTCCAAAAAGCAGGCTTGTGCGGGCGAAATGGTTGCGTTGAGATCCATACCGCACTGAAAACAGACGCTGCTTTGACGTGCTCGTGCACGATTTTCCCATAGACATCAATGGGGAGAGCTGGCAAAATAAAACTAACACCTGCGATCACGGAATGAAAATCTCTGTAACGCAGCCCAATTGATGTCTATGGGAAATAAAAATAAACCCTGAGGGGCCCATTTATCAAGCTCTGGATGGAGCTTGAGGGCCCGTGTTTCTGGCAAGCCTGCAGGCTCTCCAGAAACAGCAGTTATGAAGCAGCAATCTAAAGACACACATCGCCAAAAATCAACACGATCGAGTACGATCGGGAACATTGACACCTCCCTGCTGGCGGCCGATTGGCCGCGAATCTGCAGGGGGCGGTGAGCTGCTGGTGCAATGCTGAATACGGAGAGCGTATTGCTCTCCACATTCTGCAAGGTCTGGTGGACCTGATCCGCACTGTCGGATCAGGTCCGCCAGACCTTTGATAAATATCCCCCTGAGCCTAAACACCCCTAATCTGCTGCCCCTAACATCACCACCACCTACATACACTTATTAATCCCTAATCTGCTGCCCCTAACATCGCCGCCACCTACATAAATTTATTAACCCCTAATCTACCGCTCCCAATGTCGCTGCCACTATACTAAAGTTATTAACTGTAAGCATAACCCTAACGTAACCCTAACCCTAAGCCTAACCCTAACACCCTAACTTTAACATAATTTAAATACAGCTAAATTAAAGTTACAATTATTAACTAAATAATACCTATTTAAAACTAAATACAAACATACTTGTAAAATAATAATAGTTATATTTTGTAGCTAGATTAGGTTTCATTTTTATTTCACAGGTAAGTTTGTATTTATTTTAACTAGGTAGACTAGTTAGTAAATAGTTATTAACTATTAATAACTACCTAGTTAAAATAAATACAAACTTACCTGTGAAATAAAACCTAACATGCCTTACACTAAAGCTAACATTACAAAAACAATAAAAAAAATCCTAAAATAAAATTAACTAAATTACAAAAACACTAAATAAAAAAAACAAACGAAATTATCAAAATTAAAGACGAATTACACCTAATCTAATAACCCTATCAAAATAAAAAGCCCTCCCAAAATAACCCCCCCCCCAGCCTACACTAAACTGCCAATAGCCCTTAAAAGGGCCTTTTGTGGGGCATTGCCCCAAAGATATCAGCTCTTTGACCTGTAAAAAAATACAAAAAAAACCCAACAGTAAAACCCACCACCCACCCAACCAACCCCACAATTAAAAACCTATCTAAATAAACCTAAGCTAACCATTGCCCTGAAAAGGGCATTTGTATGGGCATTTCCATTAAAAGGGCATTTAGCTCTTTTAGGAATCACCCAAGCCCTAAGCTAAAAAAAAACCCAGCCAAAAAACCCTTAAAAAAAACTAACACTAGCCCCCGACGATCCACTTACAGTTATTGAAGTCCCCGCTTGAAGGATCCATCCAGCCGGTGAAGTCCTCATCCAAGTGGCAAGATGTCTTCATCCAGGCGGCCTCTTTGATCTTCTTCCATCCGGCGCAGAGCGGGTCCATCTTCAAGACATCCGGCGCGGAGCATCCTCTTCATACGGTCACCGCCGTAAACTGAAGCTTCAATGCAAGTGACGTCATCAAAGATGGTGTCCCTTGTATTCCTATTGGTTGAAAGATTTCTATCAGCCAATAGGAATTAAAGCTGAAAAAGTCCTATTAGCTGTTCCAATCAGCCAATAGGATTGAGCTCTCAATATAAAACATATTAACATAGTAGATGAGGTTTAAAAATAAGTCCATCGAGTTCAACGTATATACAAATATACTTACAAAAAAGCTCTAGTTGATCTTAAATTAATCCCATTAAAAGGTGACTCATTCAACACAAGCAATCATATCCCTGAATTCTGTTTCTAGCCAGAAAAGTATCCAAACCAGTTTAAATGTATATAAGGTATTGACATTGGCATTCACTACCTCCTCTGGTAGGGAGTTCAACAATTTTATTGCTCTTACACTTAAAAAATGTGTCCGTTGCAGGAAATTAAGGGGCTGATTTACTATTGTACGGATGGACATGATCCGATATTGCAGATCATGTCTGCCGCACATCGATAAATGCTGACAGCATACACTCTCAGCATTTATCATTGCACCAGTAGTTCTGGTGAACTGCTGGTGCAATACTGCCCTCTGCAGATTCGCGGCCACTCGGCCGCTAGCAGGGGGTGTCAATCAACTTGATTGTTTTGGATCGGGTTGATTTCTTGCGATGTCTGTCCACCGGCTCAGAGCAGGCAGACAGGTTATGGAGCAGCAGTCTTTAGGGGCTTGATAAATATGCCCCTAAATCTCTTTTCCTCCAGCCTTTAATTTTGACCTATTGTCACAAACAATTTTCTTGGCATAAATAGAGCTTCTGCCCTCTGTGTATATGGGCCTTGAATATATTTATAAAAAGCAATCATGTCACCTCTCAAGCACTTTTTTCAAGAGAAAACAGACCTAGTTTGGCTAGCCTCTCCTCATAGCTTAAATTCTCCATTCCCTTAATTAGCTTTGTGTTTTTTTTTGAGATTGGTCCCCAGAGGTCTTACCAGGGATTTATACAGTGACAGAATTATGCTTTCCTCCCTTGAATCAATGCCTCTTTTAATACATGCTAGCATCTTATTAGCCTTAGAAGCCAATGCCCTGCATTGTGCACCCATCTTTAGCTTGTTATCGATTACTACTCCCAAATCCATTTCCTCCTCTGTTTGATTAAGTCTTGTCCCATTTAAATACAGGTAGCCCTCAGTTTACGCCGGGGTTAGGTTCCAGAAGGAATGGTTGTAAATCGAAACCGTTGTAACTTGAAACCCAGTTTATAATGTAAGTCAATGGGAAGTGAGGGAGATAGGTTCCAGGCCCCTCTCAAAATTGACATAAGTAAAACCTAATACATTATTTTTAAAGCTTTGAAATGAAGACTTTACATGCTAAACAGCATTATAAACCTAATAAAATAATCACACAACACAGAATATATAATTAAACTAAGTTAAATGAACAAAAACATTTGCTAAACAGCATTATAAACCTAATAAAATAATCACACAACACAGACTTCACTTGCATTTTTCTGCAAACAGTTCTTTCTATGCATTCCAATCTGGACTGATTTATAGACAGGAAGATCTTGTTCTTTTGAAATCTGCTCGATAGCTCAGGTCTGGTTAAACTGATTAATTTCAGCTTGCTTGGGTTTGCTGCAACACAAGCGGACAGCTCCACCTACTGGTTATTTTAATAAATGCACTGCTTCTCAATGCTTTTCAATAGCAGTCACATGACTGGAAAAAAAGGTTGTTATTCTGAAACGGTGTAAATTGAACCGCTGTAAAACGAGGGCCACCTGTAATATATTGTTTGCTTATTTTTACTTCCAAAATGTAGAACCTTGCATTTTCCGTATTAAGGGACGGATTTAACAAGCAGCGGATGCTGCTGTCTCCGCCCGAAGGTTCCGGCTACAGCGAATCATGTCCGCCCAGCATATAATAATCTCATATTACATTTACCTGTCCATATTTCTAATTTTTGCAGATCCCCTTGTAATGCAAGTTCCTCCTGTTCTGACCTAATGATCTTACACAACTTTGTATCATCTGCAAAAATAGAGATGTTACTATTTAATCCTTGTATATTTAATCCTCCTGCACTCAGACTTCTGTAACACTTTCTGCCCCTTTTAACCATTCTGTGTTCCAAGATATAATCTGTAAATTCCATTGAATTGGTCAGTATTGCTTCAGACTTGAAAAAGGAAAGATTACTTCCGAAAGCTTGTCAACTTAAAAAATGTATAGTTAGTCCAATAAAAAAGCATCATTGCTCAATGCAATACTCCTGTTATTTATTTATATATATATATATATATATATATATATATATATATATATATATATATATATATATATATATATATATATATATATATATATATATATATATATATATATATATATATATAAAAAACAGCAATTTAAAATATGGGGAGGCAAAAAGTGAGTTTAAAATCCTCCACTAAATCCAAAATGTAGAGAAAATAACTCATTGTGTAAACCATTTACAAATCAAGACAAGTCAGAAGACTTGCTTTAACCACAGAAACTCTCTGATTACACTGTTTCCAATGCAGCAAAGGATTCTGGGTGAGACATGCAAATGAGGTTCACAATGACTCACTTTTTTACTTCAAGCCTGCTTTTTAAGGCAGACTTCCCTTTATGCCATAGCATTGCCGCGTTACACAGCTTCTAATCTTAGCTAGGGGTAGTACAGTGATTCAGACCAATCCCAGTTTGTGGTATTGCCACTCATCAGCTGGGAGTAGGTTGAATCACTGCTTGGTAAAGTTGTTTTCTGGGGTAAAAACATTAGCAATTTAAAATATGGGGAGGCGAAAAGTGAGTTTAAAATCCTCCACTAAATCCAAAATGTAGACAAAATAACTCATTGTGTAAACCATTTACAAATCTAGACAAGTCAGAAGACTTGCTTTAACCACAGAAACTCTCTGATTACACTGTTTCCAATGCAACAAAGGATTCTGGGTGAGACATGCAAATGAGGTTCACAATGACTCACTTTTTTACTTCAAGCCTGCTTTTTAAGGCAGACTTCCCTTTATGCCATAGCATCGCCGCATTATACAGCTTCTAAGCTTAGCTAGGGGTAGTACAGTGATTGAGACCAATCCCTGGGATTTTCTCTCTCTCTCTATATATATATATATATATATATTGTATATAAATAACATCTATTTTTAGACATGTATATGCATGTATCTCATTGTTAAAGCCCTTCGGCAGCTTTTGTTTTCCTAACACCGGAGATCTCATATCTTTGAGTCCTTATAACTTTTATGTTTTGAGAATAATTATTATTAGACAATGTTATTATGAGTGTAACTGTCCGTTGTAATGTATTTTTCAAGTGTTTTTTGCACAGCTCTGAGATCACTGTAAGGATTCTAGCATAAATCAAGATTGCGCTAGCGAAATCGTGATTTTGCTCAACTTATAATATCAGCCCAATTAAAAAGGAGCACAAATGACCACGAAAACCCTCACAAAATCATTTGCGCTCCACTTGTAATTTAGCCCTAAATAAGAATATTGGATAAAAAGTATTTTACATATTTTCAGCTACTTACCCTCAAAGGGCTCCAATGCGGGCTCCAATGCACTAATATATATATATATATATATATATATATATATATATATATATATATATATATATATATATATATATATATATTTTAAAAAATCAAAGTCCAAAAGGGATAAGCACAGTACAGTCCTTCGTTAGTCAGCAACTGCCAGGGTGCACATTACAATTATGTAGTATACCAAGCTGAAAAAATGGCACTCTGTAGACTTTTAATAAAAATTACCTTTATTAATACCAATTAAAAAACGGCATGACATTTCGGGATTCATACAATCCCTTTGTCAAATGCCCCCACATGGTCCACCTCAGTGAACCTAAAAACATATGTCAGCATGTTCACCTAACCGTGTTTAAATGTACCTCGGTCAACAACGAGCTCCAATTGCGTTACCCCGTGCATGTGATGTCATCACACTACGTCACTCGAATTAGTGCACGCATGGAGGACGGTTACCATAGTAGCCATATAAACAAAACAAACCCAAATGAGCATATTACTATGATATACGCAACCAGTGCATGAACGACCACACCCCCACTAACACTCCAGCCTCCTAATCGACGTAACAAATGTGACGCCCCAGGGGATGGGAGTCAGTGTTAGGATGGTTGTCATGACAATATAATATATAGAAGCCACCCGTAGCGGTTTAGAAGTATAGAAATTCACAGATATACACATTTATACATTACTTTGTACATTGTCTAAACCATACACAGAGTGAAATATGCAGCATCAGTATATATGTTACCTATTACGTATATTATATCTATCTAACATCATAGAGAATACATCATTACATCATTAACATTCCTTTAAAGCAATGGAATAAAGTATTAAACTAACAATTTTTAGAACATACAGTATATACCACTCCTATGTTACAATAGTATCCTAACCCAGATCCCTTAAGATAAACCTATCACCAACTTGTGCTCTATCATACCTAGACCTAAATCCTACTATACGTCTTCAATGCCAATTGAGGTAAGGTAAAGACCAGTGAGATTCTATTAGATCGAACAATCATGTATCATCCTGCTGGTATGTCCATATCTCTGAATGATTCAATTGCCATAAGACCGCTGCTCCTTAACTCCTTAACTCCTACACCTCCTCTGAGGCTGTGGACATCAATCTGCCCGATCTCATACGATCGGTTTGATTGACACCCCCTGCTAGCAACATTGCGGCAAGGGCGGAATTGCACAAGCAGTTCACCAGAACTGCTTGTGCAATGGTAAATGCCGACAGCGTATGCTGTTGGCATTCAGCAATGTCTGGCGGACATGATCCGCTACAGCGGATCATGTCTGCCAGACATTGATAAATCGGCCCCATAGTATTCTTAAGGTGCGTTATTGAAATATTACATATAAAGGGCTAGATTACAAGTGGAGCGCAATTGTTCGTGCCCACGCAATAAGGGGTACAACGCAAGGGATTTAGTTCATTGGACCGCTTAACATTTTACACGTTAACTGTTTTGCAAAAATAAAAATCTGCACAAAACACATAAAAAATACATTACAACATAAAGTTACTTTCATAATAATACTGTCTAATAAAAAGTATTAGAAAAAATATTGCACATAAAAGTTTTAAGGGCTCAAAGATATGAGATCTCAGGTGTTAAATAAATCCCTTATTAATGTTCAAGGAAGACCCATCGTTTCAGGAATTGGGTCATTGCTTGAGCCTTTGGGAGAGTGGGTTGAAAAGATACTTCAACCATTAGTAAAAATGTTACCATCATATCTGAGAGATACAAAACAGCTCCTTAACATCATAGACACAACAGAATGGAAGTCTAACTACTTATGGATAACAGTTGATGTAACAAGCCTATACTCTAGTATCCCTCAACAACAAGGAATAGAAGCTGTTAGATTTTTTTCTGGATACATTTTCACACTATAACTCAGAACACAAAGAATATGTACTTAGAGTATTAACTTTTTTGTTATCACATAACTATTTTTCTTTTGGGGAACAGTTCTTCCTACAAAAAAGAGGCACCGCCATGGGTGCCACTTTTGCACCAGCCTTTGCTAATATTTACATGGGCTGGTGGGAATTAAAGTATATCTGGGGAGAAGGCTGTTCCTTGAAGAGAAATATTAAACTATATAAGCGATATATTGATGACCTCCTATTTATATGGCAGGGGTCAGAAATAGAATGTGATTTTTTCTTAACTGAGCTTAATAATAATGACAAAGGGTTGAAATTTACTTATACTATAGATAAAATCAAGATAGACTACTTGGATCTCACATTAATTGGCAATGTAAGTAATAATAGCATTGAAACTCGTCTTCATAGAAAAGCAATAGCAGGCAACAGCCTTTTACACTCCATAAGCATGCATCCAATGCATACTAAATATGGAATCCTGAAAGGAGAATTTATATTTATGTTCCACACAGGATGTTTATACCAGAGAAAAAGAAATCTTGAAAGAGAGATTTACACAAAGAGGATACCCCAAATATTTAATAGATAAAGCAGAAAAGATGTTGAAAAACTTGATAGGAAATTAAGAGTAAACCTTTAGTACAGAAAGATTTACCTATCTTTGTTACTAATTATAGTAACCAGTTTGAAGAGATTGCAAGTATTATAAAGAAAAATCTACCCATTTTAAAAGGAGATGAAACACTTTATAATTTAGTGAAAGATGGATGCAAATGCGTATCTAGAAGGAATAAAAGTTTGGGGAATACGCTATCTCCTAGTGAAATAAGGAGTATGAAAGAAAAGAGAGAGAGTAGTTGGTTAAGTTGTAAGGGGCATTATAAATGCGGCAAATGGAATTGCAAAGTATGTAAGCATACACTGACATTAAAGCAGTTTCAGTCTAAAGTAACACAAAGAGTATTTGAGATTACTGATTGTACCAATTGTCATACTACTTATGTGATATATCAATGCAACCTACAATATGTAGGTTTAACATCTAGAGAGGCAAAAGATAGAATAAAAGAACATCTCTATGAGGTTAAAACAGCATGTCCGAAATCACAAGTAGCTTGTCACTTTAAATATATGCTCAATGAATGTACAGAAAACTTAAAATGGCAAATAATAGAACATGTATTTACACCCAGGAGGGGTGGCAATCGAGACAAGCTTGTACATAAAAGAGAAGCATTCTGGATCTTTAAATTAAAAACTAGGGCACCAGAAGGGCTAAATATTCAAATAGATCTTATTAATTTCTGGGAGTAAAATCTATGAAACTTTGTAATAGGGTATATAAACTCTCTTTATTTCTAGAGTCAAAGTTTTGCTTTTTTGAACTTTAAAGTATCGCTTATTGCTTTGCTTTTTTTATAATATCGTTTATTGAAGGATTTTAACCAATCAGTTCTCATGTAGAGTAATTATCAATATACTAAATTTATTGTAAAAAAGTATGTTCATTTAATATTATGGCATTTATATGCACCATGTCTCTAAGAGGACAATAGAATAAATATGTTTAGTTTTCTAGAGTATTAGCTAGCGTAAGGAGAATATCAAAGAAATAGTTGCTATTTATATGTTGGTTACTTAGAATTTTCTTTAGTTCCCTCTAAGTTCTTTGATATTATCTAAAGTGTATTAATTCTTATTAATAGATGTAATTTATGGTATTAAGGGAATATTATTAGGTTAATATACGCAAATATGCTCTCCAATATATTTGTAGATAGAGTTTTTAAGTGTATGAATTAAACCTTAAAGTATTCACCCATATGTATCAATACTTCTTGTATGAACGTTATATGAACTGAAATGTACTATGCCTTTATTTGCTTTCGTTTCATCTTATTAGGCTTATACAGAATGCCTAGGTAATTGCATTATATACGTGCTATAGTTCGCAAATGATTTCATCTTAATATGTATTTTTTATGAAGTCTAGCCAATTTAATATAAAGAAGGGTTTCACTATTAGAGTTAACTTTATCACTGTTTATGTATTTATTGTACTTATAGTGTATATTATGTTGCAGATATATAGACTGGTCTGAGAGGGAAAATTTGCATGTTATGAAGGATTAATTTTCTGTGTAAGCATGACATAAGAGTATCACACATGTATTTAATTAGGTTGTAAGGGTCAGTGCAGCACGGTCTATGAGGAAGGCGCAAGCTGAAACGCGTAAGACCGGTGCTGCACTGGCCTCAGGATCCTCTGATGAATGTTTTTAAAGTTTCCAATAAAAGTTAATTTTTAACTTTTCACCCTCTGCCTCGCTTTCTGGATTTTGTATATGTTAAAAAAAAAGCCAGCGAAGGGCTTTAAAATTTAAATACATACAGATACATATCTAAAGATGGATATGTGTGTATATATATATATATATATATATATATATATATATATATATATATATAGAGAGAGAGAGAGAGAGAGAGAGAGAGAGAGAGAGTACAGATGAAGCTTGCACTCTCTGGATTTTCAAAAAGGTGCTTTATTTAGCAAAAAATGTGACGTTTCGGGGATCAATCACCCCTTCATCAGACCTGATGAAGGGGTGATTGATCCCCGAAACGTCACACTTTTTGCTAAATAAAGCACCTTTTTGAAAATCCAGAGAGTGCAAGCTTTATCTGTACTATATTAATTCGTGCCTGCACCCTGGTAGATGCTTTTTAAGTGAGAGTGCGCTTTCCTTACTCTATTATCTATATATATATATACATATGAATATATATATATATATATATATATATAGAGTGAGTCAGGTGCACTCTCACAAACAGTTCTTTAAATGCCATGGTGCTAGAGTAAGGAAAAGATATGGCAAGCAGGAAACAGCACTCTCTGGTCTTAGTAAATAAGTAAATTTATTAAGTGACGTTTCGGGGAATGCTCCCCTTCATCAGACCAATGTTACATACAGTGAATCAGATATTTATACCCTCACACAGGACCCTCCCCCAGTGTAAAAAATGCCAAAAACTGTTGCCTAGGCAACCAGTTCTTGGTAAACAACACAGTGCAATTATACAATAAATTAAAAGACATAAAGAAATAACAGCAAGTAACAAATATGTTTAAATCTACACCTACACAGAGAGGTACAAGTTCATATAATATAGCTTATCCTTGGCATGATCTAGATATTCATTCCCATACCTCTACAGTGATAAACAACCATGGCAACAGTTTAAAAACATTTCTCTCAAGTACCAGATAGTGTTGCAAACCATATATCCTAGTCCAGCAGCGAACACGTAATTTTAAATAGGAACAAAGGTTCATCAGAGACTATATACCTGACCTGCAGTCCCTACATACATACAGATGCAAATGTAAATAACCGGATTAATCCACATAAGACTCAATGGTCTGGGGCCCCAAGCGTACAGCACCTGACACAGGCCAGCCCGCGTTCATTCTAGAGAGCATAATTACACATTTAAATTGATCAAATTAGCCCCGTACAGAAATAGGGGGGAACGTAACAACGTGCACAAAAATGATCACACCATAGTATGTTGTCTGTCTATTCAAAAAAGCCCTTAATTGTCAAAACCCCTTTATGCACAATCATGTGGGAATTACCTTAAATAAAAAAACGGGACTTCCAAGTAATCAGCTACAAACGGCCCCTATTAGGAAAGGTTTACAGGCCGGTGAGTGCAGAGGACCCTAAGTAGTGTCAGACAGATCAAGCTCCAATGCGCATGCGTATCGCATGTGAGGCGCCACCCACACTAGCGAAAATAGAGCCACAGGATAGGAGGTGAGGGGCAAGCCCCTATATACCTAAACACTAACGTTTGAAGAACAATAAACCATCCTAACTCTGAGACACCAATCATGATTAAATTAATATTAGAGGTCCCTCCTATTTAGTGACTGCGAATAAGGGAGCATATACAGTTACCAAAAGGATAAATAAGGGGCTATGTGTCAGGCTGTAGGATTCAAAAAGTGAAGAAAATATTTATATCAGCGGTAGCCCACATTGCATGTTGGTGCGCTAAACAACAGATACCAAAAAGGAACTAATAAGGGCTATACGTCAGGCTGTTTGACTATAGGAGTGAACGATATACATACTGACTAAATAATGGGGCCACTGTAAAATATCTATAAACTATAATGGGGACTATTGCTATATGTAAGGATCCAATACTAATGATATTATAATACTGAGGAGAAGTATATCCGTGAATACCGTTACAAAAATAAGACAATAATGGTACAGGTGCCCCGTCCTAACAAATGACTATACTGAAATAGATCAACAGTTACACCTTGACAGTTTAAACATAAGCAAGCAGTAAAGTGAAAAGAGAAAATGCCCAGACACCTAGGGTGTCATGAATCAAACCATTAATCACAAGTGCCCAGTTCACAATTAGTCCACATATAGGGGGGATATCAAGATCTAATCCGTGCGAATTGCAGAGACTTGTAAAATGTCCTCACAAGAAGCAATGCCAGTCAATACCCATGTTCAAACCCCTTGGGTGAACAGTGTCCAGTTGTAATTCCACTATCCTTTTTCGGTAATAGCAGCTTTCCCCGATCACCCCCCCGGCTCAGTAGGGGAACCTTGTCAATTAGTTTAAACCTCAAGTCTGCCACGGAGTGGCCTTTTTCCATAAAGTGCCTGGCCACAGGCTGGTCACTTTTCCCTTTGTCAATTGCAGTGCGTATGGCACTTCTGTGGTTTGCCATCCGTTTTTTGATGTCGTTGGAAGTCTTGCCTATATAGAACAGGCCACAATTACAGTTCAACATAAATATATCACGAATTTCGTGGTGCATGTAAGGTAATGCTTGATTTTAAAGTTCTCATTCGTGTGTGGGTGTCAGAATTGGCTGCATTGGAGCATGGCATTACATGTAACACAGCTAGGACACTTATAGGATCCCTTCTTAGTCGAAGTTATTACCTTACAATAGCTGTTGATAGGGTCTGTCCTCATCAGTATATCCTTTAAGTTTCTACCCCGCTTATAGCCAATCCTTGGTGGTCCATACCCACGGTAGGGTAATGAGTCATCAGACTCTACAATGTCCCATTTCTCTTTCAAAGTCATCCCCAGGGTCCTATTGTTGGGGGTGTAAGTAGTAATAAAGTTAATCCTACCCTGGGTACCCTTGCCAGTGTGGTCAGCATTTAGTTGCACTAAACTTTTTTAAACTGTTGCCATGGTTGTTTTTCACTGTAGAGGTATGGGAATGAATATCTAGATCATGCCAAGGATAAGCTATATTATATGAACTTGTACCTCTCTGTGTAGGTGTAGATTTAAACATATTTGTTACTTGCTGTTATTTCTTTATGTCTTTTAATTTATTGTATAATTGCACTGTGTTATTTACCAAGAACTGGTTGCCTAGGCAACAGTTTTTGGTGGTTTTTATACTGGCGGAGGGTCCTGTGTGAGGGTATAAATATCTGAATCACTGTATGCAACATTGGTCTGATGAAGAGGAGCATTCCCCGAAACCTCACTTAATAAATGTACTTATTTACTAAGACCATAGAGTGCTGTTTCTTGCTTGCCATATATATATATATATATATATATATATATATATATATATATATATATGTGTGTGTGTGTCTATATGTGTGTACATATGTATTTATATGTGTATATATGTGTCACGGATACCGGGCTGCAAGGGTTAAACCCCTACCCCCCTACAACCTCACCCCTGTTGTTTCTCAGTGGTTTTGGGCTCCTCAGAGCAACCACAATCTCTGGAAGCTTTTTGTTGGCTTGTTTTTGTGTTCTAAACTTGTTAAGGGAAGAGCTGGTCTATAACCGGGAAAACCCTCCTAGGCTGGCCGGGCTCCTGGAACTCCCGGTTGCCGCCTCACAACGGACACCCGCCTAACCTCTCCCAGGCTGGCCGGGCTCCTGGAACTCCCGGTCGGCCACAGAACAGCAGGACACCCGCTAATTTTACCCCTGGTTGCTTCAGCAACCATGTGCCCCAGAGCTCCGCTCTTTTGGGGATTAGTAGCCCCTAGGGAGGACAAGATGTGGGGGAATTACCGGAGGGGAGTTCCTTTGGGAACAGGGTTTTTTTGATACCCCTACCCCCATAAATTCAACGGGCTGTATCCCCGGTCCCCAGTGACAAATCCCACTAATTTTTGGACTGTGGCATCTGGGAACTGAGAGCTTTAAAATGACACCTGCTCTCCCGGGATCACCCCGAAACCGCCACCCCTGTGTGCTGGGATTCTGTGGGACTGTGGCTGCTATGGAGGTGCTGGTCTGTCTGGAGGGTCAGGAATGGCGGGAAAATTGTGGGATTGTCCAGTATCTTATCAAGATGAGCTTTGTGTATAAAAGGAGTGTGTGTTTTCAATAAAATCAGTTCCTGTTTCGCCTGAATGCTAGTTTGTCTAGTTAATTGGTTGGGCTCCAGCTAAAATCACTTTCCTGGGCTACATAGCAGCCTGTTCCAGGCAGAGGAAGGACCCTCTGGCAGAGCTACCTAGTCTGGGTACCCAGAGTCTGCCACAGGGTGGGACCCTGAATACTGGTGCTGTCGGGCATCAGGGGTGGCTACAGGCTGTGGTCACTTGCAAGCTACATAGCTGCAGTCAGCAGGGAGGAAGCAGGACCCGTATGGCAGAGCTACCCAGTCGGGGTAGCCGGGGTATCCGTCACAATATGTATACATAGAATACAGAAAAAAATATGAAAAGTGTGTGATACAGCACTTATAGTAGTCAATATGTGTTATAATCAACACTAAAAAGCCATACTGGGACACAATAGAAAGCTCAATACAGATATTATCAGCACCCCTTATGAGGTACAACAACCACCCTTGAGGAATAGTAAAGTTGTACATCCTGGGATTCCAATCCCTAATACTCATATAGCTGGATGACAAAGAGCCATGCTTCCCTGGAACGCTGTGTTCACACATACAAAACTGGGTAACCACTCTGTTTACTATGAAACTTGCATCCAAGCCCTCAGCTGCTCCTTCAATATGAATGAGCTGCATGGCTTCTGGGGCTCCAATACTTGGCGTCTTGTGTACTCCCTTACATCGGAGTATGATGGCACAGAGGGAAGACAGGGGTGTGTGTATCTCCGTGCCCAATACGAATAGAGGTAAGCGTGCACAAAATGAGCTTCGAGTGCCAGTTAGTGAAATACAGAGAAAGACGAGAAAAACTCAGCTCATAATATAAAACTTTACATTTAATGATATGTTTAAAAATGATGACAGCAGCCAACCGAGTATACAAAAAAGGATAGAATGCACAGCACAGCAGGCTTACACGCTTCAGCGTTCAGCCGTATTCATAGCCTAACATATGTGCACTTCTCAATGTCTAAAATACCCTAAAAACAATGCTATTGGTTAACAGGAAGACGCGCATCACCATCTTATTAGTGGAAATGCCTAGTAAGGACTGCAAAGATTTAACCCTTGATGGTAAACCACTAAAAGTTAATTCACAAAAGGATTATAAGAATCCACTAAAAGTGTAAAAACAAAATTTATGCTTACCTGATAAATGTATTTATTTCCGGATATGGTGAGTCCACGACATCCTCAATTACTAGGGGGAATATCACTCCTGGCCAGCAGGAGGAGACAAAGAGCACCACAGCAAAGCTGTTAAGTGTCACTCCCCTACCCATAAACTCCAGTCATTCAACTGAAGGGAAATGGAAAAAAGGAATAACACAAAGGTGTAGAGGTACCTGATGTTTATTCAAAATAACTGTCTTACAAAAAAAGGGTGTGGTCGTGGACTCACCATATCCGGAAAGAAATACATTTATTAAGTAAGCATACATTTTGTTTTCTTTCCTAAGATATGGTGAGTCCATGATGTCCTCATTTACTAGTGGGAACCAATACCCAAGCTAGAGGACACAAATGACAAGGGAGGGATAACAAAACAGGCAAGCCTAAACAGAAGGCACCACCGCTTCAAGAACCTTTCTCCCAAAAGAAGCCTCAGACGAGGCAAAAGTATCAGATTTGTAAAATCTTGAAAAAGTGTGCAGAGAGGACCAAGTTGCAGCCTTGCAAATCTGTTCCACAGAAGCTTCATTTTTAAAAGCCCAAGAAGAAGAGTCAGCCCTAGTAGAATGAGCTGTATTTCTCTCAGGAGGCTGCTGACCAGCAGTCTTGTAAGCAAAACGAATAATACTTCTCAAACAGAGTGAAAGAGAAGTAGCAGTAGCTTTCTGACCCTTACGCTTTCCTGTGAAACTAACAAACAGGGGAGAAGACTGGCAAAAATCCTTAGTCAACTGTAGATAGAACTTAAAAGCATGCACAACATCCAAATTGTGCAACAGACGTTCCTTATGAGAAGAAGGATTAGGATAGAGAGAAGGAACAACAAATTCCTGATTGATATTTCTATCCGAATCCACTTTAGGAAGAAACCCAAATTTAGTACGAAGAACTTCCTTGTCAGCATAAAAAAGTAAGGAAAGGCGAATCACACTGCAAAGCCGAGAGTCCAGAGACTCTCTGAGCAGAAGAGATAGCAACAAGAAACAAAACCTTCCAAGATAACAACTTAATATCTATGGAATGCATAGGCTCAAACAGTGCCTGCTGCAAAACTTTAAGAACAAGGGTAAAGCTCCAAGGAGGAGCAACAGACGTAAACACAGGCCTGATTCTGACCAAAGCCTGAAAAAAAGATTGAACATCTGATACATCTGCCAGATGCTTATGTAACAAAATAGATAGTGCAGAAATCTGACCTTTCAGAGAACTGAATGACAGTCCCTTCTCCAGACCTTCCTGGAGAAAAGACAGAATTCTAGGAATCCTGACCCTACTCCAAGAGTAGCCCTTGAATTCACACCAATAAAGGTATTTACACCATACCTTATGGTAAATCCTTCTAGTAACAGGCTTACGAGCCTGAATCAAAGTCTCAATGACCAACTCAGAAAAAACACGCTTGAACAGGACTAAGCGTTCAATCTCCAAGCAGTTAATTTCAGAGAAACAAGATTTGGATGAAAGAATGGACCCTGAGTGAGAAAGTCCTTCTTCAGAGGAAACCTCCAAGGTGGAAGAGATGATATCTCCACTAGGTCTGCATACCAGATCCTGTGAGGCCATGCAGGGGCTATTAGAATCACTGATGCTCTCTCCTGCTTGATACGAGCAATGACTTGTGGAAGGATAGCAAACAGAGGAAACAGGTATGGCAGACTGAAATCCCAGGAAACAGCCAGAGCATATATCAGTGCGGACTGTGGAACCTTGTCAATTAGTTTAAACCTCAAGTCTGCCACGGAGTGGCCTTTTTCCATAAAGTGCCTGGCCACAGGCTGGTCACTTTTCCCTTTGTCAATTGCAGTGCGTATGGCACTTCTGTGGTTTGCCATCCGTTTTTTGATGTCGTTGGAAGTCTTGCCTATATAGAACAGGCCACAATTACAGTTCAACATAAATATATCACGAATTTCGTGGTGCATGTAAGGTAATGCTTGATTTTAAAGTTCTCATTCGTGTGTGGGTGTCAGAATTGGCTGCATTGGAGCATGGCATTACATGTAACACAGCTAGGACACTTATAGGATCCCTTCTTAGTTGAAGTTATTACCTTACAATAGCTGTTGATAGGGTCTGTCCTCATCAGTATATCCTTTAAGTTTCTACCCCGCTTATAGCCAATCCTTGGTGGTCCATACCCACGGTAGGGTAATGAGTCATCAGACTCTACAATGTCCCATTTCTCTTTCAAAGTCATCCCCAGGGTCCTATTGTTGGGGGTGTAAGTAGTAATAAAGTTAATCCTACCCTGGGTACCCTTGCCAGTGTGGTAAGCATTTAGTTGCACTAAACTTTTTTTTAAACTGTTGCCATGGTTGTTTTTCACTGTAGAGGTATGGGAATGAATATCTAGATCATGCCAAGGATAAGCTATATTATATGAACTTGTACCTCTCTGTGTAGCTGTAGATTTAAACATATTTGTTACTTGCTGTTATTTCTTTATGTCTTTTAATTTATTGTATAATTGCACTGTGTTGTTTACCAAGAACTGGTTGCCTAGGCAACAGTTTTTGGCGGTTTTTATACTGGCGGAGGGTCCTGTGTGAGGGTATAAATATCTGATTCACTGTATGCAACATTGGTCTGATGAAGAGGAGCATTCCCCGAAACCTCACTTAATAAATTTACTTATTTACTAAGACCATAGAGTGCTATTTCTTGCTTGCCATATATATATATATATATATATATATATTTATATATATATATATATATATATATATATATATATATATATATATATATATATATGTGTGTGTCTATATGTGTGTACATATGTATTTATATGTGTATATATGTGTCACGGATACCGGGCTGCAAGGGTTAAACCCCTACCCCCCTACAACCTCACCCCTGTTGTTTCTCAGTGGTTTTGGGCTCCTCAGAGCAACCACAATCTCTGGAAGCTTTTTGTTGGCTTGTTTTTGTGTTCTAAACTTGTTAAGGGAAGAGCTGGTCTATAACCGGGAAAACCCTCCTAGGCTGGCCGGGCTCTTGAAACCCCCGGTTGCCGCCTCACAACGGACACCCGCCTAACCTCTCCCAGGCTGGCCGGGCTCCTGGAACTCCCGGTCGGCCACAGAACAGCAGGACACCCGCTAATTTTACCCCTGGTTGCTTCAGCAACCATGTGCTCCAGAGCTCCGCTCTTTTGGGGATTAGTAGCCCCTAGGGAGGACAAGATGTGGGGGAATTACCGGAGGGGAGTTCCTTTGGGAACAGGTTTTTTTTGATACCCCTACCCCCATAAATTCAACGGGCTGTATCCCCGGTCCCCAGTGACAAATCCCACTAATTTTTGGACTGTGGCATCAGGGAACTGAGAGCTTTAAAATGACACCTGCTCTCCCGGGATCACCCCGAAACCGCCACCCCTGTGTGCTGGGATTCTGTGGGACTGTGGCTGCTATGGAGGTGCTGGTCTGTCTGGAGGGTCGGGAATGGCGGGAAAATTGTGGGATTGTCCAGTATCTTATCAAGATGAGCTTTGTGTATAAAAGGAGTGTGTGTTTTTAATAAAATCAGTTCCTGTTTCGCCTGAATGCTAGTTTGTCTAGTTAATTGGTTGGACTCCAGCTAAAATCACTTTCCTGGGCTACATAGCAGCCTGTTCCAGGCAGAGGAAGGACCCTCTGGCAGAGCTACCTAGTCTGGGTACCCAGAGTCTGCCACAGGGTGGGACCCTGAATACTGGTGCTGTCGGGCATCAGGGGTGGCTACAGGCTGTGGTCACTTGCAAGCTACATAGCTGCAGTCAGCAGGGAGGAAGCAGGACCCGTATGGCAGAGCTACCCAGTCGGGGTAGCCGGGGTATCCGTCACAATATGTATACATAGAATACAGAAAAAAATATGAAAAGTGTGTGATACAGCACTTATAGTAGTCAATATGTGTTATAATCAACACTAAAAAGCCATACTGGGACACAATAGAAAGCTCAATACAGATATTATCAGCACCCCTTATGAGGTACAACAACCACCCTTGAGGAATAGTAAAGTTGTACATCCTGGGATTCCAATCCCTAATACTCATATAGCTGGATGACAAAGAGCCATGCTTCCCTGGAACGCTGTGTTCACACATACAAAACTGGGTAACCACTCTGTTTACTATGAAACTTGCATCCAAGCCCTCAGCTGCTCCTTCAATATGAATGAGCTGCATGGCTTCTGGGGCTCCAATACTTGGCGTCTTGTGTACTCCCTTACATCGGAGTATGATGGCACAGAGGGAAGACAGGGGTGTGTGTATCTCCGTGCCCAATACAAATAGAGGTAAGCGTGCACAAAATGAGCTTCGAGTGCCAGTTAGTGAAATACAGAGAAAGACGAGAAAAACTCAGCTCATAATATAAAACTTTACATTTAATGATATGTTTAAAAATGATGACAGCAGCCAACCGAGTATACAAAAAAAGGATAGAATGCACAGCACAGCAGGCTTACACGCTTCAGCGTTCAGCCGTATTCATAGCCTAACATATGTGCACTTCTCAATGTCTAAAATACCCTAAAAACAATGCTATTGGTTAACAGGAAGACGCGCATCACCATCTCATTAGTGGAAATGCCTAGTAAGGACTGCAAAGATTTAACCCTTGATGGTAAACCACTAAAAGTTAATTCACAAAAGGATTATAAGAATCCACTAAAAGTGTAAAAACAAAATTTATGCTTACCTGATAAATGTATTTATTTCCGGATATGGTGAGTCCACGACATCCTCAATTACTAGGGGGAATATCACTCCTGGCCAGCAGGAGGAGACAAAGAGCACCACAGCAAAGCTGTTAAGTGTCACTCCCCTACCCATAAACTCCAGTCATTCGACTGAAGGGAAATGGAAAAAAGGAATAACACAAAGGTGTAGAGGTACCTGATGTTTATTCAAAATAACTGTCTTACAAAAAAAGGGTGTGGTCGTGGACTCACCATATCCGGAAAGAAATACATTTATCAAGTAAGCATACATTTTGTTTTCTTTCCTAAGATATGGTGAGTCCATGATGTCCTCATTTACTAGTGGGAACCAATACCCAAGCTAGAGGACACAAATGACAAGGGAGGGATAACAAAACAGGCAAGCCTAAACAGAAGGCACCACCGCTTCAAGAACCTTTCTCCCAAAAGAAGCCTCAGACGAGGCAAAAGTATCAGATTTGTAAAATCTTGAAAAAGTGTGCAGAGAGGACCAAGTTGCAGCCTTGCAAATCTGTTCCACAGAAGCTTCATTTTGAAAAGCCCAAGAAGAAGAGTCAGCCCTAGTAGAATGAGCTGTATTTCTCTCAGGAGGCTGCTGACCAGCAGTCTTGTAAGCAAAACGAATAATACTTCTCTAACAGAGTGAAAGAGAAGTAGCAGTAGCTTTCTGACCCTTACACTTTCCTGTGAAACTAACAAACAGGGGAGAAGACTGGCAAAAATCCTTAGTCAACTGTAGATAGAACTTAAAAGCATGCACAACATCCAAATTGTGCAACAGACGTTCCTTATGAGAAGAAGGATTAGGATAGAGAGAAGGAACAACAAATTCCTGATTGATATTTCTATCCGAATCCACTTTAGGAAGAAACCCAAATTTAGTACGAAGAACTTCCTTGTCAGCATAAAAAAGTAAGGAAAGGCGAATCACACTGCAAAGCCGAGAGTCCAGAGACTCTCTGAGCAGAAGAGATAGCAACAAGAAACAAAACCTTCCAAGATAACAACTTAATATCTATGGAATGCATAGGCTCAAACAGAGCCTGCTGCAAAACTTTAAGAACAAGGGTAAGGCTCCAAGGAGGAGCAACAGACGTAAACACAGGCCTGATTCTGACCAAAGCCTGAAAAAAAGATTGAACATCTGATACATCTGCCAGATGCTTATATAACAAAATAGATAGTGCAGAAATCTGACCTTTCAGAGAACTGAATGACAGTCCCTTCTCCAGACCTTCCTGGAGAAAAGACAGAATTCTAGGAATCCTGACCCTACTCCAAGAGTAGCCCTTGAATTCACACCAATAAAGGTATTTACACCATACCTTATGGTAAATCCTTCTAGTAACAGGCTTACGAGCCTGAATCAAAGTCTCAATGACCAACTCAGAAAAACCACGCTTGAACAGGACTAAGCGTTCAATCTCCAAGCAGTTAATTTCAGAGAAACGAGATTTGGATGAAAGAATGGACCCTGAGTGAGAATGTCCTTCTTCAGAGGTAACCTCCAAGGTGGAAGAGATGATATCTCCACTAGGTCTGCATACCAGATCCTGTGAGGCCATGCAGGGGCTATTAGAATCACTGATGCTCTCTCCTGCTTGATACGAGCAATGACTTGTGGAAGGATAGCAAACAGAGGAAACAGGTATGGCAGACTGAAATCCCAGGGAACCGCCAGAGCATCTATCAGTGCGGACTGTGGATCCCTTGACCTTGAACCGTACCTTGGAAGCTTGGCGTTCTGATGAGATGCCATCAGATCCAACTCCGGCACCCCCTATTTGAGGGATAACCTGGAGAACAACTCCGGATGGAGAGCCCACTCCCAGGATGAAACCTCTGTCTGCTCAGGAAGTCCGCTTCCCAGTTGTCCACTCCTGGAATGTGGATGGCAGATAGACAGCAATTGTGAGCTTCCGCCAACTAAAGAATCTGAGCCACCTCCTTCATGGCTAAGGAACTCTGAATTCCTCCCTGGTGGTTGATGTAAGCCACTGAGGTGATATTGTCCAACTGGAACCTGATGAACCGGGCTAAAGACAACTGAGGCCCAGCGATCAGAGCATTGTAAATCGCTCTCAACTCCAAGATGTTTATGGGGAGAGCCGATTCCTCCCGAGTCCATAGTTCTCCCATACATTAAGCCACAGATGGCCGAACAGTAGACTACAGAGAGAGGCAAGAAGAAAGAAATATTTTCATAGATAGGGTATCTATTATGGTCCCTAAGAAAATTACCCTTGTAGCTGGAACAAGGGAGCTCTTTTCCAGAGTCACTTTCCAACCGTAGGAACCTAGAATAGACAACAAGATCTCTGTATGAGAGTTTGCATGTTGAAAATATGGCACCTGAACCAATATGTTGTCCAGGTATGGCACTACAGGAATTCCCTGAGACCTGATCACTGCCAATAGAGCCCCCAGAACCTTTGAGAAAATTCTGGGAGCTGTGGCAAGGCCAAAAGGAAGAGCCACAAACTGAAAGTGTCTGTCTAGAAACGCGAATGTCAGGAACTTGTGATGATCCCTGTGAATGGGAACATGAAGATACGCATCCTTCAGGTCTATGGTTGTCATGAACTGACCCTCTTGGACTAAAGGCAGAATGGAACGAATAGTTTCCATCTTGAAGGACAGTACCTTGAGAAATTTGTTTAGACACTTCAAGTCCAGAATAGGACGGAAAGTTTCCTCTTTTTTGGAAACTACGAACAGATTGGAATAGAAACCTAGGCTCTGTTCCTGTACAGGAACTGGAACTATCACTCTCAGGGAGAAAAGATCCTGAAAACATTTCAAGATGGCCTCTCTTTTATCTGGTCTGCAGAAAATCTTGAGAGGTGAAACCTGCCCCTGGGAGCAAAGGTCTTGAATTCTAATTTGTAACCCTGAGATACTATGTCCACAGCCCAAGGATCTTGGACATCTCATATCCAAGCCTGAGAAACGGAGAAAGTCTGCCCCCTGCATGATCAGATACCAGATCAGGGGCAAACTCTTCATGTTGATTTAGACTCAGCTGCGGGTTTCCTTGATTGCTTCCCCTTGTTCCAAGACTGATTGGGTTTCCAAGAAGACTTGGAGGCCAAATTATCAAATGTCTGTCGGACCTGATTCGACAGTGCGGATCAGGTCCGACAGACATAGCTGAATGCGGAGAGCAATACGCTATCCGTATTCAGCATTGCACCAGCAGCTCACAAGAGCTGCTGGTGCAACGCCGCCCCCTGCAGACTCACGGCTAATCGGCCACCAGCAGGGAGGTGTCAATCAACCTGATCATACTTGATCAGGTTGAATTGTGGTGTTTCCTGTCCGCCTCATCAGAGCAGGCGGACAGAGTTATGGAGCCTGCAGGCTCGTCAGAAACACAGGGCCTCAAGCTCTATTCAGAGCTTGATAGATAGGCCCCTTGGACTGTTCCTGCTTGGAAGAGGAAGATTTTCCTTTGAAATTATGAAATGAATGAAAATTACTCTGATGGCCTTTAGGTCTATTCTTCTTGTCTTGTGGTCTATTCTTCTTGTCTTGTTAGATGCTATAAGATAAAAGCACTGGGGAGTTTTTTTTTGTTTTGTTTTATACGGAGCTTGATAAATGGGCCTCATAAAATTCAATATATAAACTTGTAATATTCTAAGATCATAAGCGAATAAGGTAGATTTGTATAATAGACAATATTTTAAAACTTACAGTATTAAGCACTAATCTATGTGCTAAAAATTAAGAGCAACGCTATAAGCAATGTGAGTTAGCTGTTCCCTGTCATAGGATTATAAGATGAATTGAAGTTATATATCAATTTTTGCTCTATAAGTAGCAATCTTCAGGAGAGAGATGAGAGTTATATATAAAGTGTAATCTAGGTTGTAATCTGTCTCTTAAATAAACAAGTAGAGTGAGACTACTCAGGAGCCTGAGTAGAGTCAAGCGATACTCAACAAGTTGCGCTCGTCTGAAGAGTGGAGGAAGTATAAGGCAGCTATAGAGGACAGCTACTATATGGGGATGAAACCCCAGTATAGCGGGAGTAGATATAGAACAGAAAGATTTAACAGCGCCTATACATCCAGATATAACTGTAAGTGATGTAGAGAAATTAGTCTGTAAGTCCTGTTAGTATAGATAATAAATAGTGAATAGCTAAATGTCAATTAATATGTAGTAGTGATATTCCTACTGAGGTTGGATAGTAGAGAATACCCTTACCAGATATTACCCCAATCTAATGAGGTAAGTATGCCGCACTGGGGGGTATATGTAGGTGGTAGATCACTTCTGGATACCGGTGGATGCTCCCTTTGTGATTTCGTCTGCCTCCTGGAGTATGTAGGGATGTAGTTCTTGCAGTGAAGATATCCCACAAGCTTCCTGTGCAGATGTGTTTTTTGCCTCTTGGAGTTATTCTCTATCCTGGTATAAACTTTCTCCTCCGTCCGTAGGGGTACCCAGGGAGACAAGAGATCATAGATAGTGTAATACAGCTTTTTATTTAGAGTAAGCAAGTAAAATACAGCATACATTCAACTCACATTTATAGCCCTCAAACACAATGAGGTATGTTCACCACGTATAAAACCATAAGTGGTCTCTCAGGGGATGTGACAGTTGAGATTCCAAAGAGTAGGTTTATAAAAATATAAGGTGAGCAATGTCCAGTAAAATTGCCTCATAGGGCAAACAAGTAATAAGAGTAAAAAAGTATTTTTGTAATAAAAAGTGCTAGCTTGACAAGTATAAAACGTTGGTAAAATAAATACAAGTGTATAGATACCCTGACGCGTTTCAAAGGTTTTTTTCTGTAATCCTTCTTCTTGCTTGCCCTATGAGGCAATTTTACCGGACATTGCTCACCTTATATTTTTATAAACCTACTCTTTGGAATCTCAACTGTCGCATCCCCTGAGAGACCACTTATGGTTTTATACGCTGTGAACATACCTCATTGTGTTTGAGGGCTATAAATGTGAGTTGAATGTATGCTGTATTTTACTTGCTTACTCTAAATAAAAAGCTGTATTACACTCTCTATGATCTCTTGTCTCCCTGGGTACCCCTACGGAGGAGAAAGTTTATACCAGGATAGAGAATAACTCCAAGAGGCAAAAAACACATCTACAAAGGAAGCTTGTGGGATATCTTCACTGCAAGAACTACATCCCTACATACTCCAGGAGGCAGACGAAATCACAAAGGGAGCATCCACCGGTATCCAGAAGTGATCTACCACCTACATATACCCCCCAGTGCGGCATACTTACCTCATTAGATTGGGGTAATATCTGGTAAGGGTATTCTCTACTATCCAACCTCAGTAGGAATATCACTACTACATATTAATTGACATTTAGCTATTCACTATTTATTATCTATACTAACAGGACTTACGGACTAATTTCTTTACATCACTTACAGTTATATCTGGATGTATAGGCGTTGTTAAATCTTTCTGTTCTATATCTCTGTAATCTGTCTCTATATAGAACATTTTAAGTGAGTGTTTTCTATCAGTTTACACGAGAATCTTAACACACTTCTTTCACTTTCACATTACACGAGTTTCACTGATACTCTGAGAATTGCAGAATGTCTCAGCTTCTAATATAATATTCCCACTTTTTTTTTTTCTCTTTCCCCTAACACACACTTTTTTCACTCTTGTTTTTTTTTCTCTCTCACTATTTTTATATCACACACCTCTTCACGTTTGCAAGTTTCCCTGACACTTCACTTTTTCGTTCTCATATGGAGAGATATGTACACAGTTTAAAACAAAAGTCTCCAATGATGGCCTCCAGAAATAAAGAGAGAAATAAAAACAAAAATAATGCTGAAAGTTCCTCAGTAGAGGTAGGAGAATTGATGGCCACTAATCAAGAGGCACATACACTAAATCAAATGTCTAATCAATTTCTTCCACAATTTGATAATATAAGGAAAGATATATCTGAGTTAGCTAATGAGTTAAAACAATATAACTCCAGATTAACAGAGGCAGAGGATAGAATATCTTATCTTGAAGATCAGGTAGCTTCAAAAGAATCTGTTATTAATGTTCTGGGCAAACAAGTATCTAAATTACAAGGCAGGCTAAATTCCCTAGAGGACTGATCTAGACGCAGTAACATTAGGATACTAGGTATTTCTGAAAAATTTAAGAACGAAGAGTTAGAAAAAGTAGTATCTCAAGAGCAACCAAAATGGTTACAAATGCCAATAGAAGATACGGAAATAATAGTGGTAAGAGCACACAGAATTGGTACTAGAATGCAAAAAACTCAAAACTAATAAATAAGTAACCCCTATCCACGCCCAGTAATTGCAAAACTACTTAATTACCAATGTAAGGTAGAGTTAATGAAATATTATAAAAAAAATGAGAGACCCCCTGATAATAGATAGGATTAAGATTATGCTTTTCCCGGATTTCTCCCTGGAAACAGCTGCAAAAAGAAAAGCTATGACTCAAGTTTGTAACCAAGTCAACTAAAATGGGTTAAAAGCTTATATAGTTTATCCAGCTATATTCAAGATTGAGTGTAAGGAAGGGGTTAAATCATATGATAATCTACAAGAGGCAAAAAACTCTGCTATGATTATTTTTTAAAGGATTAAAAGCTCTAAAGATTAAGAAGCTCAAAGAATCCATACTGTTAAGAGTATGGGTAGCATTTGTATTTTTTTCTGAATCTGATGGTCCGTAGCTTGATCACTAAACTGATTTTGTTAACTGTAACTGTAATGTTTACTGTTCTTTTCTGGATGATTTCTACTATGACGAATATAAGTAAGAATTTTATCTATGAGGAGGTTTATTTTATTTTGTGAAAAGTATATGTATTATTATAGTTTTAATAAATGAGTTTTTGCCCTTAAGATATTTACTATAAAGCAAGTAATATGCTGTACAAAGGGTTTTTTTTTGTTTTTTGGGGGGGGTTCCTTCCTCCTCCACTGGGACCTCCCCCGTTTCACCAGGCCATTTCTCCAAGTCATTAAAGATGATTACAACATTTATAAAATACCCCCAAGTAATAAATTATTAACTATTACCTTGTGGAATGTGGCTGGTATCTCATCACCGATTAAAAGAAAAGCAATTCTCAAAAATCTCAAAAATCTAAATTCAGATATTGCATTATTGCAAGAGATAAGATTAAAAGAAATTAAATAGCTAAATTGAAAACCAACTGGGTGGGAGAGGTGTATGCCACATCCTGTTTAAGTAGGAAGAGAGGGGTTGCCATATTAATTAATTGGAAAATGGACTAAAAAATACTAAAATGTGTCCTGGATCCAGAATCTCGCTTTCTAATTTTACAAATACAAATTAAAAATCTCCTTATGACTATATGTATTGTTATGGCCCGAATGAGCTACATTTAAAATTCTGGCATAATCTTCAAGCTAAATTGATTGAATATACAAACGCTAATTTAATAGTAGCTGGTGATTTTAATTTAACCCCTAAATTTCCTATAGATAGATACAGCCCTAACACTAGAAGATATGACTATAGACTTAAAAAAGAAGCAAAAGTCTTTAAATCTTTTCGAAAGACATTGAAACTCCACGGTATTTCGTGTTTGCAAAACCCAGACGAGAAAGCCTATACTTGTATGTCTAAAAGTTTTCTATCCTTATCTAGGATTGATGTATTTATGATAGCTGAGAATTTTATGAAAGAAGATACCCTAGCTGAAATTAAAGATTTTACAATATCAGATCATCCCCCAATTATATTAAAAGTTCCTCTTGTAGGGACGATGACTCGAAGTAAAATAAATAACTTCTTCTTTCCCAGCTTCATGAAAGATAATTAATCATTTACAGAGTGGCTTAAAAAAACATGGAATGAATTCCTACTGAATAATAAAGAATATAGTCAGAGAAAAGAGATTATGTGGGAGACAGCAAAGGTGGTATTAAGAGGAGAAATTATAAGCTATTTGACCCAGTTTAAATAGCTGTCTAATAAATGTAATAAATATCTATTGGATTCGTCCAAAGCTAATTGGTCAGAATATATCAGTTCAAAACAGGAAAGGGATGTTTTTAATTCAAAAAGTGTATAGAGAGGATTTAAAGAGCAGAGTGAGATTCATGACATTTGGCAATAAAACAGGGAGCTATTTGGCAAAAATTACCGAGCTAACTAAAAAATCAAATATAATAGGTGCCATTAAAAAAGAGGGGAAAATGGTGACAAATATAAAAGACATGTCAATTTTTTTTTGAGGTTTTTCAAAAGTTTTATAATGCAGATGAGATACATGAAAGTCTAGAGAAATTGAATTCTCCGATATCAAAGGAGGAAATAGAAATAGGAATTAAGAATGCTGCTTATAATAAAGCTCCTGGGTTGGACCAATTACCTTCCGAATTCTATAAAATCTTAGTAAAGGAGGTTACTCCTCTGTTAACAGATCTGTTTAATCTCTATTATTCCGGTAATAGTACAATGTCAAATTTTTTTACAAATGCAACAACCTCCTTGATTCTTAAAAAAAGGGAAAACTGCCAACCTGATTGATTCTTATAGGCCAATTTCGTTACTAAACACTGACTACAAAATACTGGCCACAATAGTGGCTAATAGACTTAAAGATGTCATGGACAATCTCATATCAGTAAATCAAACAGGTTTTATGAAGAATAGATCCTCCACTTTAAATATTAGGAAAACATGTGCAATACTGGACTATTATTGGAATGATAGAGACCGGGAAAATAAAGGTAGAGTAGACGACCTGGCTTTGATAACAATTGACGCTGAAAAAGCTTTCAATGCAATCCAGTGGGACCATCTATTTTCTAGCCTGAATAATTTTGTTTTTGTGGAAACTTTACCAATTATATTAAATCTATTTATGATAGTCCCCTATCTATAATCTCAATAAATGGGATGCTTACACCGGAAATTAGATTGGGTAGAGTTACACGACAGGGATGTCCCCTGTACCCGTTATTTAATTTAGTAATTGAACCATTAGCAATAAAACTAAATCAAACTATACAGGGAATTATATGTAACTCAGTAGAAACAAAAATTCTATTATATGCAGATGATGTTATTGTTTTTTAAAAAATAAAAATAATAATATGCCTATTCTCATGGATCTTCTTAAAAAAATTGGTTCCTTCACAGGATATAAAATGAATATGGCCAGGTCGGAACTGATGTGGATCAGAAAAACATAAAACTCTGCCCAAAATATTTAATTTAAAGAAGTCGACAAAATATTATATTTAGGTATCTGGCTAAATAGGAACTCAGCAAAATGGTATGAGGAAAATAATTCTATTTTTTGTAAATTAAACAGTTCATTTGAATTCTGGAAAAAGCTCCCTTTGTCTTTGTCCGGGAAAATTAACTTGGTGAAAATGGTCTGGTTTCCAAAAATGTTATATAAATTACAAAACCCACCATTATTAATTATAAAGAAAAACATCAAACTTTTTAATAAAGGTTTAACTAATATTTTTTTTTTTGGGGGGGGTAAAAAGAAAGTCAGATATTCTATAAGTAAAGGAGGGATGGGGGAGATATTTTTTTTTCTTTCTCCTGTGTTGTTTTTGTTCCTCATCATAGAGTTATGGATTTTTTTTTTTTTTTTTACTGTAATCTCCAATTTATGGAGGGTTAAGAAAGTTGTTTTATTTTCAATGTTGAGGGTTTAGTATCCATATCCTCCAATGAGTTATCTTGCCGGGTTTTGTAAGTATTGTGTTAAAAAAAGAGGAAAAAAGTTCAACAATGTGTTATGAAGTGATATATATTTTGCTTTTGAATGTTATTTTTGTTTTTGTTTTTTCTGTTTTTTGTCTTTTATTGCTTCTCTGAAATATTTATCACCTTGGCAAGGCAATCAAATGTATTATGATCACACTGTTGAAATAATAAATAAATAATAATAATAAAAAAAAATACATTAGCAACCCACTGAACCGTCTTACTTTTATGTTATGCCCAGAGCCCTAACTGCTGTTTACACAGATAATAAGCACATTGCCCAGATTATAAATACATATATCCTGATAATAAGCACATTGACCAGGTTATGAGTACATAATATATACCCTTATAACAAGCACACTGCCCAGATTATGAGTACATGTACACTTATAATAAGCACATTGTCTAGATTATAAATACATATGATCAATGTTTCCTGCATCTTTAATCTTTTTTTTTTTTTGGGAAAGTGTCAATTGTTCCTAACCATGTACTTGTGCTCATCCTGTGATATTATCTAAAAAATGATTGGCTTCAATTTTATTGTTCAGTACATGCCAAACTCCAGACTTTAGAACTTTAATTTTAGCTGGATACAACAAAAAAGCGTTAAAGCCTTTCTCTATTAATTTTGAGCAAAAGGGGGCCATTTCTTTTCTGCGAGTAGACGTCTCCAGTGAGTAATCTTGAAATATTAATATTTTTTTGTCTTTTAAGAGGACTGTGGCTTTCTTTTTTCTATAATAGTTCAGAAAAGTTATCTTGTCTTGGAAGTGTAAAAATTTAACAATTATAGGTCTACTCACAGTTGTGCCATCAGATCTATTTTTCTCGGGTCCTATCCTATGTATACTTTCAATTATTATTTTAGCTTGGCCATTAGGTATGTCTAAAAGGGCTGGCAATATTTCATCTATGAACTTATTAAGATCACCAAATTCTTGGGTCTCTGGAACTCCTAGTATTCTCAGGTTGTTTCTTCTAGAACGATCTTCAAGATCATCCAGGCTATCTTGTAATCTCTTAATAGTAGTATCATAATATTTGGAATCTTGTTCTCGTAAGTTCATTCTATCTTCGATTTCTGAAATTCTAGCCTCAGCTTCATCTAATCTGTTATTAAACTGCCTTACTTCCAACGATAGAGCTGCAACATCTTGTCTAATCAGCTCGAGATGGGGTAACATTGAGGATGAAAATTGCTCAACCAACTGTTGAGCATCTAGATTTGTCTGGGGTATAGAATGTTCTTCTATTATACTGTCTTGGGAAAGAGAGGTGTGACTTTTAGCTTTTTGTTTGTCTTTTCTGGGTGGCATTGTGGGCGATTTATTTTTAGCTGTGTAAACAAATTTCTCCATATGAAGTAAAAAAAGAGACCAAAAAGTGTGATGCGCAAATTAGATTGTGAACAGTGTCTTGTGGGTTTATTTGTTATCGTGCAGTAGTATCAAATAGAGAGAGAAAAAAAAAAAAGAAAAAAAAAGTCATTTTGTGAGGATAAATTCCTCAGAAGGCAAAATAACGTGCTATGTGTTCAAGTGTAGGATATAATATGTGAGTTGTGCAAAAAGGGAGAATTCTACCTTCGTTATGCCCACTACTGTTCTAGCGATATCAGAAAGAGTTTCAGTAACACCAATTATTGTAACACAGTAAAATAGGTAGAGAGTATTTATACTTATTATGCTCACTATTTGTGTGAGGATTACAGTTACACGATTTGTTAGAAGTTCTCTGCTGAAATAATGCAGAGGAGGGAACTAACCTCTTTAATGCAATGGATGATTAATTATTAGTTCTGTCACCTTCAGACGGGCCTTTCAGTCTCCCCAGTTATTACGACACACCCAGTTTAAACAACAAATATTTGTGCTTAATATGGTTTTTGCATATAAAAGAATTTCAATGGCAGAACTTAATGCAGGCCCTCACGGGCAAGAGAGCAACAATAGGGCCTAAGGTCCTTAAAACCTGGGACTTATAAATGTTAGGCACCCTTTTAACATTATTTAATTGGAGTTGTTTTTCAAATGATTATGTTCCCTGAGTTCAAAAGCAGTACAAAAGATGTAATCTACCACAAATAAGAGAATTCCTTATAAAAAAAAAAAAAACAACAAGCAGGGGAGCTAAACTCCTCTATATTGCAACATTATCAAGTAACACACATTAATGTCCTTGGCTTGAAAAAAGGTTATTCTAAATATATAGGTAAGTGCCTCACCTCTAATTAATCTACTATATATAGAGAGAGTATAAAACCTTAGGATAAATAGATTTGCATATAGTGGTTTGCAAACATTTAATTACATTTCGGCATCCCTGCTTAATAAATTCCTTAACAAGGGCAGTTCAAAAGAAGGATATTACTAGCCTTAACCAGGGAGAGCAGGGCAAGTGGCATACGTCAGCTTTATACTAGTTGGTTGCCAATATTTTCTGTATAGCTGCATACCCTTACTTCAAAAAACATTGCTGTCTTATATTCAGTGTAAGCAAGAAAAATAGGCAAAAAACAGAGTTGACATAACATTCAAACTTTGAGCAGTAGTTGCAGTCTATCAGGCCCATTTATCAAGCTCCGTACGGAGCTTGAAGGGCCGTGTTTCTGGCGAGTCTTCAGACTCGCCAGAAACACAACTTATGAAGCAGCGGTCTAAAGACCGCTGCTCCATAACCCTGTCCGCCTGCTCAGAGCAGGCGGGCAGGAATCGCCGGAAATCAACCCAATCGAATACGATCGGGTTGATTGACACCCCCCTGCTGGCAGCCAATTGGCCGCGAGTCAACAGGGGGCGGCGTTGCACCAGCAGCTCTTGTGAGCTGCTGGTGCAATGTTAAATGCGGAGAGCGTATTGCTCTTCGCATTTAGCAAGGTGTTGCGGACCTGATCGGCAGTGTCGGATCAGGTCTGCAACACCTTTGATAAATTGGGGCTTATCAATCAAATCAGCAAAAAGAAAGCCACATATAGTAGCAAAGTCAACAGCAGCTCCCCCAGCACTCAGAGGCTTTTTCCTTCTTTCCCCCTTACTTTTCTGAGTCAGAACATTCCTTCCGGCACTGGGTTACCACTCTCCCTGAGGGGGGACTTAAATTGAGGAGTTCCACCTCACCCTGTCCTTCAGTACAAGTCCAGCAGACTCTGTTATTCTCTTAGGCTTTATGCGCATAGCCAAAGGGTAGCTTCACCCACCCTCTAAGGGACCCAGACTAGATTTAACCTTTATTACCGGTATAGCTGTAAATACAGTGGTTCTGAGAGAAAACTGACCACGGTGGGGGGGAAGTTTAAATTTATCCCGAATTTCTTGCAGTTCAAGTTCAATCAGTTCCCTAGCTATCTTCACTGGGCTGTGTGAGACTCAGAGGGGGGACTAATGTCAGCTAAGTTTCCCTTTTCCCAGGCTATATACCTGACAAACAGCAGGGTTTTTTTTTGAGATATTATAAGTGTTTGCGCTGTCTTCACCCTCCCTCTTGAGCACCCAGACTTTATAGCTAGTGGAGATGTGTGAGGGCTGCAAATGCCACTATTTTAATTATCATACGGCAATACCTAGACTTTAATCTCCTCACCCACACTTTAGATATATCCGTGAAAAGATAGTCTGGGTGTCAGGCATGAAAAAAAAAAACACAGGCCGCTGAATGAAGTCAGAAACTTGTCCTTGGCCAGAGGACTGCTAACGGCCAATTATGGATTACTGGACCAAGCACTCGTTTGCGTGCTTTAGACGGCTTCCTCGCCACTTCTCCCTCCTTCTCCCAGTGGCTTGGGCCCAGGCGAATCCTGTCCGCCAAGAGCTGCGTCGTCCTCGCAGGTAGTGTGCGTTGGTGAGCAGTTAGGAGCTCTAGGTCGCTCCCTGTAGCTTCCGACTCGATGGACTTCACTGTCGGTTCTGTGGCTGGCTAAATACAGAAGCCTGGAGGTAGCTAGCCTGAGCGGGATCTGTCTGCTGCTAGCTCAGACGCTAACACGCTGCTCACGCACACTGGATGCGCACATCAGGGCTGCTGACGTCGTGTCCCGCATTCACTTTAGTACCGTATGTTACATGCCTGTCATACTATCGATACCTGTACCAAGATCACACTTACTGGGCTGTCCGATTATAAATACATATACCCTGATAATAAGCACATTGCCCAGATTATAAATACATACACCCTGACATACCACCCAACATTTCAAACTTCAAAAGAGGGACAGCCCCCCCCTCTTGCGGCAAACATTTTAAATTTGGTGGGCAGGAGCAGGGATGGGCCTTAAAAAAAACCCATAAGACCAAAGTAATATAAATAAAATTCAAAATAAAGTCATATCTTTTAATACTCTTAGGCAGCAAATCAAACACAAGCTCAAACCACTGGTATAGCTATGTGAGTTCTGTATTTAATTAGCCTTTGCAGAGACAGTGCTAAATATTTTTATCTTAATTGGACATTTAATAATAGACTCTTTAAAACTGCTCTCTGCATTCCCCATTAATATTTTCGATTCTGGCCTTTAAAGTCAGCAAAAATGCACAGTAACACACTACATAGCATACACTTACACATGCAGATACACACACACTACATAGCATACACTTACACATGCAGATACACACACACTACATAGCATACACTTACATATGCAGACACACACACACTACATATCATACACTTATACAGGCAGATACACACACACGCTACATAGCATACACTTATACATACAGATACACACACACTACATAGTATACACTTACACATGCAGATACAAACACATACTACATAGCATACACTTATACATGCAGCTACACACACACACTACATAGTATACACTTACACATGCAGATACACACACACTACATAGTATACACTTATACATGCAGATACACACACACACATACTACATAGTATACATTACACATGCAGATATTTACACACTACATATTATACACTTATACATGCAGATACACACACACACACTGCATAGCATACACTTATACATGCAGCTACACACTTATACATACAGATACAGACACACACCACATAGCTTACATTTATACATGCAGATACACACACACACACTACAGAGTATACACTTAAACATGCAGATACACACACACACACTACATAGTATACACTTACACATGCAGATACAAACACATACTACATAGCATACACTTATACATGCAGCTACACACACACACTACATAGTATACACTTACACATGCAGATACACACACACTACATAGTATACACTTATACATGCAGATACACACACACATACTACATAGTATACATTACACATGCAGATATTTACACACTACATATTATACACTTATACATGCAGATACACACACACACACTGCATAGCATACACTTATACATACAGATACAGACACACACCACATAGCTGACATTTATACATGCAGATACACACACACACACTGCATAGCATACACTTATACATACAGATACAGACACACACCACATAGCTGACATTTATGCATGCAGATACACACACACAGGGCTGGACTGGGAATAAAAAGCAGCCCTGGAAAAATATGAAGACCAGCCCTATTTTATGTTGAGTCAGTAGAATGCAAATGCCCCATTTTTCTCAAAGGGCATTACTGGAATACTCCTCCCCTAATATTTTTTCAGAATTAAATTATATTACTTTGTATTAAACAAAAATGCCAGATTGATGTTATATAGCAAAACTACAACCCAATTGTATCAATTAATCGCCCCTTTAAATTATAGCTTTCCAGTCCCAGCTGCTGCAGCCCACTGGGAAATCTCCTGGTATCCTGTGAGGCCAATCCAGCCCTGCACACGCACACACACTTATACATACAGATACACACACACACTACATAGCTTACACTTATACATGCAGATACACACACTACATAGCATACACTTATACATGCAGATACACACACACACTACATAGTATACACTTACACATGCAGATACACACACACACACACTACATAGCTTACACTTATACATGCAGATACACACACTACATAGCATACACTTATACATGCAGATACACACACACACTACATAGTATACACTTACACATGCAGATACACACACACACACTAAATAGCATACACTTATACATACAGATACACACTTATACATACAGATAGACACACACACTACATAGCATACACTTATACATACAGATACACACACACTACATAGCTTACACTTATACATGTAGATACATACACACACACTTATAGATACAGATAGACACACACACTACATCTTATATGGGTAGCTGTAATTCATTGTATGGGGTCCTGGGGTTGGCAAGCACATTAGCTGGCAGTCTGAGGCTGCCACTGTTCATTACCCTGGTGTTAGAACTGCTCATCGTATAAAACTGAAGGCATGTGTCAGGGTTTTTTCACTGTTGTGTTTGCCATGTGCTGCTGGCAGCCATTTTACTCACCTCTCTTCCTGACTTTGGTGCATTGTGGGGGATGCTGCTCAATTCCTGCACTTCCTTTTATGGTGAGACTGGTGTGCATCATCCAAGTGAGACAGGATGCAGTCTCAGAATTGTGATGTCATCACTTATTGTTTAAAGGGCCTCTGTTCAGTATGCTTTGCCTTTGCGTTGTCTCAGACCTGTTTGTGAGAATTCCTGTGTATTACCTGGCTGCCTGACGTCCTTCCTGGTTCCTGATCCCTGGCTTGTTCCTGACTCTGCTGTTTTCCTTGTTCCTGATTCCGGCTCGTCTTACTATTCGCTTTGGCTTCTGACTCGGCTCGTCTGACTACCAGCTCTGGTTTTGTCTCCTGGCTTGTTATTTGACTTGTGGACTTTTTATTATTTTTTTGCTATTAATAAAGGTGTGATTATTTTTGCACTTCTCGTCTCAGTCTAATTCCTGGCACCCTGACATTACGCAAAGGCCATGAATCCTGATGGTGCTAATAATCCACCTTTACCTGCCATCATTTCCAGGATGGATGTACAGGATCACCGCTTGGATCAATTTACACTAGCCCTGCAAACCCTGCTGACTCGCACTGCACATTTGGACCAAAGTGTCCTGCAAGTTATGGCTGCTCCTGTTTCCGCTGCTGCACCTATGCCTACCAGGAGCATGTCCGGTTCTGCACCTCTACCTCAGCGATATGGAGGCGATCCTATTCAGTGCAGAGGGTTTTTGAACCAGGTGGGCATTTACTTTGAGATGTTACCTCAGGCGTTTCCCTCTGACAGAGCTAAGGTGGGATATCTCATCTCATCTCGTTACTCTCTGACACAGCTCTTGCCTGGGCTAATCCCTTGTGGGAGACTAATAAACCTGTGATTTCAAATTACCCTGAATTTGTGGCCTCCTTTTGAAGGGTATTTGATGTTCCGGCTCGCTCCTCCTCTGCTGCTAAACGACTCATGTCCATTCAGCAAGGTACAAGATCTGTTGCTCAGTATGCTATTGAGTTCCGTACGCTTGCCGCAGAGGTAGGTTGGAACAATGAAGCCCTTGTTGCTGCCTTCTTTCATGGGCTCTCTGATGCGATTAAAGACGAAGTTGCTGCCAGAGATTTACCAGAGGATCTCGAGGCATTGGTGTCTTTTTTGATCCTAATTGACATCAGACTCAGAGAGAGGCTCTCTTTCAAGGAGTGCTTGTGGAAGCCTCCTGTTCCGTTGTCTCCTATGTGATCGTTCCCACCTATGCCTCCCTCTCCTCCCATGCCTCCTGGTCCCGAGTCACCAGGTACTGCTGAGCCGATGCAGCTGGGATTCACGTGTCTCTCCGCGGCAGAGAGGGCCTTTAGGAGGAGGGAGGGGCTCTTCCTCTATTGTGGGTTACAGGGCCACCTTTTGAAGTCTTGTCCTACACGGCCGGGAAACGCTCGCACCTAAGGTCCTGTCGGGGGCAGACCTTGGGTGGTTTATCCTCGTCCCCGGAACTGCTTAAGGAGAAACCTTTGGTCACGGCTGTCCTTTCCTGGGTGGACTCCTCCATAGTCACCCAGGCTCTTGTTGACTCCGGTGCTGCGGGCTATTTCATTGACAGTGCTTTTGTATCAAAGCATTCCATTCCTGTTTTGCCTCGATGCGTTCCGCTTGCTATTGAGGCCATTGATGGCAGGCTCCTTCAGCCGACACTCGTTACTCACGAAACTGCTCTGTTGTCCATGGCTGTTGGGGCTCTCCATTTTGAAACCCTCCAGTTCCAGGTGATAAACTCTCCGCATTTTCCGGTTGTTCTGGGTTATCCCTGGCTCCAAAAGCAAAATCCCAACTCGACGGGCGCAGGTCCGAAATGTTGTCGTTGTCCCCGCAATGTATTTCGACTTGTCTTCGGAAACCAGTTAAAGTCTTGTGCACTTCTTCGGTTTCTCAATTGCCAGAGGAGTACCGAGAGTTCCTAGACGTGTTTGACAAGGTGCGTGCCGGTACGTTGCCTCCTCACCGGTCTTACGATTGTGCAATAGACCTGCAACCCGGAGCCATTCCTCCTCGGGGCCAGGTGTACCCTCTGTCTGTTGCAGAGAATTGTGCTATGGAGGAGTATGTTGCTGATGCTCTGTCGTGGGGGATCAGCCTCAAATCCTGCTCTCCTGCAGGGGCTGGCTTCTTCTTTGTGAAGAAAAAGGGTGGCGAGTTAAGACCATGTATCGATTATAGGGGTCTTAATCGTCTTACCATTAAGAATGCTTACCCTATTCCGCTTATTACAGAACTCTTTGACCGCCTCAAGGGAGCTACGGTCTTTACTAAACTTGATTTGAGAGGAGCGTACAATCTCGTTAGGATTAAGGAGGGCCGCGAATGGAAAACAGCATTTAACACCAGGAGCGGGCATTATGAGTATCTTGTAATGCCTTTTGGCCTATGTAATGCTCCTGCTGTTTTTCAGGAATTTATTTATGATGCCCTACGAGATATGTTACAACAGTGTGTTGTGGTGTACTTAGACGACATCCTCATACACTCACCCACACTTGAGGCTCATCGTTCTGATGTTACACGGGTTCTTCAGAGACTACGTGAGAACGGCCTGTTTTGTAAACTCGAGAAGTGTGAGTTCCATCAGACTCAAGTAATCTTCCTAGGTTATGTTATCTCCATTGCAGGGTTCTCCTTGGATCCTGACAAGTTATCTGCAGTTCTGCAGTGGCCTCGCCCAGTTGGTCTTCGGTCTATTTAACGTTTTTTGGGGTTCGCCAATTACTATAGAAAGTTTATTAAAAAATTTTCTTCCTTGGTCAAACCTATCACAGACATGACCCATAAAGAGAATGATCCACTCCATTGATCACCTACTGCCATTAAGGCCTTTGATTGTCTTAAGACTGCCTTTGCTGCCGCTCCAGTTCTGGCTTATCCTAACCCTGTCCTGCCTTTCGTTCTTGAGGTCGATGCGCCTGAGACTTTAGTAGGTGCCCTCTTGTCTCAACGTCCTAGGGCTAACGGTTCCTTGCATCCATGAGGTTTCTTCTCTAAGAAATTGTCTCCAGCAGCGTGCAATTATGAAATTGGTGACAGGGAATTACTGGCCATAATTTTGGCACTTAAGGAATGGAGGCATCTTCTCGAGGGTACTAGTGTGCCAGTGCTCATTCTTACTGACCACAAGAATTTAACTTATCTATCTGGAGCAAAACGTTTGTCGCCCCGACAGGCCAGATGGGCGCTATTTTTGTCTCGGTTTAATTATGTGGTCTCCTACCTGCCTGGTAGTAAGAATGCTAGGGCTGATGCCCTCTCTCGACAATTTTCGCCTCTGTCTAAGGAGGAGTCTGTACCTACTTCTGTTATACCTCCTGACCATATTTACCATACGTACTAATTTGACTTGGGGGAGGAGATCCTGGCTGCACAAACCAATGCACCTCCTGAGAAACCAAGTGGTAAGTGTTTTGTTCCTGAGAATCTTTGACCTAAACTTTTGCACACTTACCACTATCCTAAAGCCGCAGGTCACCCAGGCAAGAACCAAATGATTTGGTCTGTCACTCGACAATTCTGGTGGCCAGGTCTTCGTACTGATGTTGCTGCGTATGTTGCCTCCTGCTCAGTTTGTGCACAGAATAAGACTCCTCAACGTCTTCCTGTGGGTCTTCTTCAACCTATTGCTAATGGTAAGAGTCCTTGGACACATCTTTCCATGGACTTCATTGTCGAGCTCTCTGTTTCCAATGGCAATACTGTTATCCTTATGGTGGTTGACCGTTTTTCTAAAATGTCACATTGCATTCCCTTGATGAAGCTGCCTACCGCTCAGGAGCTTGCTTCAATTTTTGCCCGGGAGGTCTTTCGTTTACATGGGTTACCCAAGGAGATAGTGTCGGACCGGGGTAGCCAGTTTGTCTCCAGATTTTGGCGTTCCTTTTGTGCTCAAATGGGGATCCAGCTTTCCTTCTCCTCAGCATATCACCCTCAATCCAAAAGGGGCTGCGGAACGGTCTAATCAAGCTCTGGAACAGTTCCTCCATTGCTATGTCTCAGATCACCACAATAATTGGTCTGAACTGTTACCTTGGGCAGAGTTTGCTCGTAATAGTGCTATTAATGCTTCCTCCAAGATATCTCCGTTCATGGCGAATTATGGGTTTCAACCATCCTTGTTGCCCGATTCATTCATGTCTCAGGGTATTCCTGCTTTGGAGGAGCATCTCCGGCAACTCCGTTCCACGTGGGTGCAGATTCAGGATTGCCTTCATCGTTCTATGCAGCGCCAAAAGTTCCAGGCTGATCGTAGGTGTCTGCCCGCACCTTCCTACCAGGTTGGTGAGAGAGTTAGTCTGTCCTCCCGCAACTTGAACCTTCGTGTGCCTTCCAATAAATTGGCTCCCCCGTTATGTTGGTCCTTTTCGAATACTCCGACGGGTTAATCCTGTGGCCTACGCTCTTGACCTTCCTCCTGCTATGCGCATCTCCAATGTTTTTCATGTCTCCCTCTTGAAACCATTGGTTTGTAATCGGTTTACCACTGTGTTGCCTCGTCCCCGTCCTATCTTTGTTAACAACCATGAGGAGTATAAGGTCAGCAGCATTATTGACTCTCGTATGTCCAGGGGCCGTGTACAGTATTTGGTTCACTGGAGATGCTACGGTCCCTCCTCTGATGTTCATGCTCCCGCCCTCCTCCGTGCCTTCCATGCCCGTTTCCCCAATAAGCCTTTTGTCCTCCCGCGGGGTAGGGGTCGTTGAGGGGAGGGTACTGTCAGGGTTTTTTCACTGTTGTGTTTGCCATGTGCTGCTGGCAGCCATTTTACTCACCTCTCTTCCTGACTTTGGTGCATTGTGGGTGATGCTGCTCAATTCCTGCACTTCCTTTTATGGCCAGACTGGTGTGCATCATCCATGTGAGACAGGATGCAGTCTCAGAATTGTGATGTCATCACTTATTATTTAAAGGGCCTCTGTTCAGTATGCTTTGCCTTTGCGTTGTCTCAGACCTGTTTGTAAGAGTTCCTGTGTATTACCTGGCTGCCTGACGTCCTTCCTGGTTACTGATCCCTGGCTTGTTCCTGACTCTGCTGTTTTCCTTGTTCCTGATTCCGGCTCGTCTGACTATTCGCTTTGGCTCCTGACTCGGCTCGTCTGACTACCAGCTCTGGTTTTGACTCCTGGCTTGTTATTTGACTTGTGGACTTTTTATTATTTTTTTGCTATTAATAAAGGTGTGATTATTTTTGCACTTCTCGTCTCAGTCTGATTCCTGGCACCCTGACAGCATGCTAGTATTATCAACAGGGATTAGACGTCATCATTACCAGAGGTTAGAGGTCACCATTACCTGAGGTCAGAGGGTATACAGCCTTCTTACTCCTGCTTAACCCACACACCATTCCTTTTCCACAGGGAATCTAACAGGTATAAAACCCTGGGAGAGAAAAGCCAATGCAGGACAGATGACTAGCAATCCGGGACAATGGGACAGTCCCCTAAAATCATGACTGTTCCGTGAAATTTGGGACAGTTGGGGGGTATGCACTGATAAATAGCACATTGGCCAGGTTATAAATACATATACCCTGATAATAAGCACATTGAGCAGATTATAAATACATATACCCTGAAAATAAGCACATTGACCAGGTTATGAGTACATATACCCTGATAATAAGCACATTGTTCAGATTATAAATACATATACCCTGATAATAAGCACATTTACTAGGTTATGAGTACATATACCCTGATAACAAACACATTGCCCAGAATATGAGTACGTATACACTGATAATAAGCACATTGCCCAGATTATAAATACATATACCCTGATAATAAGCACATTGGCCAGTTTATAAATGCATAATATATACCCTGATAAAAAGCACATTGCCCAGATTATGAGTACATATACACTGATGATAAGAACATTGCCCCGGTTATGATTGCATATACACTGATAATAATCAGATTGCCCAGATTATAAACACATATACCCTGATAATAAGCACATTGACCAGGTTATGAGTACATAATATATACCCTAACAAGCACATTGCCCAGATTATGAGTACATATACACTGATAAGTGATAATAAGAAAATTGTCCAGATTATGAGTGCATATACACTGATAATAATAACATTGTCCAGATTATATTTATGAGTACATATACACTGATAATAATAACATTGTCCAGATTATGAGTACATATACACTGATAATAATAACATTGTCCAGATTATGAGTACATATACACTGATAATAATAACATTGCCCAGATTATGAGTACATATACACTGATAATAATAACATTGTCCAGATTATGAGTACATATACACTGATAATAAGAAGATTTCCCAGATTAGGAGTACATATACACTGATAATTAGAAGATTGCCCAGATTATGAGTACATATACACTGATGGAATTACTTACATTGTATATTTGATATATCTTTATAAATTTGGTTGTATGCTTTAGTTAAGTAACATACACATTACCCATGGGTGAGAGCATATCTAACTAATGAACATGAGGGTGTGTTCCTCCAAGCCTTCTAATTGGCTACATCACTCATGTTGTTCTCCAATCATCTGAGGGGGGTGTACCTTACTAATGGCATAAAGAACGCATGTTTGGGAGAAAAAGTTATGTTCTGTTTGGAAATTTCTTGACAAAGTCTGCTTAGAAGGCAGATGAAACGCGTAGAGTTAAAGAGTTCTAAGATAAAATATTTCTAAAGGATCTGCATACATTACTGGTCATGGAAGCAATCAGCTGTTTAAAACGGCAAAGATTTGACTTTTGAAAGACTGGGCTTGCAGTGGATCCTGAGCTTTAAGTGAAGCTGCTTATGACCAGGATATCTCTGATGTGCCTGTTTTTACCTGCAATTTTGTAAGTGCAATATAGCACACTGTGTTTTAATAAATTTTGTTTTACTTCCTTGAATCTGGGTTGTGCTTGTGTTTTCCCCCCAGACATATACACTGATAATAATAACATTTCCTTCCTAAGAAGATAGGGAGAGTCCACAACTTCATTCCTTACTGTTGGGAAATACAACACCTGGCCACCAGGAGGAGGCAAAGACACCCGAGCCAAAGGCTTAAATACCTCTCCCACTTCCTCATAACCCCAGTCATTCTTTGCCTTTTGTCACGTAAGGAGGTGGCAGAGAAGTGTCAGAAGATTTGAAGAGTCCTGAATGAAGGGTATCTGCCCTTTGAGATAGGACCAGAGTTTTTAAGTAGTCATTTCAACCTCTGAGTGAGAGTATCGATGAAAGTTAGAGTCTGGAGATGCAGGGCGAGTTTTCTGCAAAGCCATCCAGACTACCGCTAACAGCTCCTAACCAATCAGTGTTGACGAATTTCACTGCCTGCTTTTTCTACACTCAAGTCCATGTCAGGAGCGCTGCTATAAGACTGTCACAATTGAGAGGCTGAGTTCTGTTCCACAGCAGGGATACTTGAGGTAAGATTGTTTCAATGTTTACACCTTTCAACACTATACAGGGTCACAGTGTGGCTCCTTTATACCTCGATAAGTATCCTTCTGCGGGGGGCATTATTGAACAGTTGGGGTTAATCAGATATGCTGCTTTATGTGTGAGTTTTTTTATATTAGGCTCATAGACTGTGTGTTTTTGGTGGATCAAACAGGTTTCACTTTCGTTTTGAAGGTGTTGTGCAGATCATAATAGCTTTGGCGCCCATTTAAATAGCAGATGAAGTCCTGCATTTGTGAACCATGTGACCGGGAGTAGTCTATGCTCTTTTCCTCCATTCCTGCTGCAGTCTACATCTGGGGAGATCGATTCCTCTGTTAACTGCCTGGGTCTAGGAGGTGGTGAGTGCCCCAGCCATTGGGGGTATAAAGGTGCCTTTTTATAATAAAAAAGCGTTGTTTATTTGTGTTCCTCTGGGATATAGCTAAGCTATGGAGGACTCTGATGCGTTAGAAGGTACTCCTGTCCTAAATTATAATGCCTGTTTATATTGTGAGGAGGCCATGGTTTACCTGCCCTCTCAATTTTGTTCCATATGTCTTAACACTGTTCTACATTCTAAGAAGGGAGACAAGCCTGCTAAGCCAGTTAGCGCTATTAGTCCCTCTGAACTGTCAACATCTCAGGACTCTGCATCCCGTGAAATTACTACCCTTGCTACATTTTCCACTCCACATGCAGTTCCCCTAATCCTACATCTGGAGGGGGCCTTCTCCCTGCGGACTTTGTCGCGCAGTTACAAACGGCGGTGTCTGCGCCCCTGAGTGCTTTACCTCGCTCTAACAAAAGAGAAAGGTTAAACATAGTTCTCCTGACCTGGAGTCATCTAAATATTTTTCAGACTTAGCGATTATGTCTCATTTATCCAACGATGAGTTAACCTCTGTGGCCTCAGAGGAGGAACTTTCTGGGTCTTCAGTATCTAAGCCTCCTGCAGTGGAGGAACCCTCCTTTAGATTTAAGATTGAAAACTTGTGGTTCTTATTAAAGGAGGTTTTGTCTACGCTAGAGGTTCCAGAGGCTGCGCTGCCTGATGAACCTAAGATTCCTAAATTAGACAGAGTTTATGAGGACAGGAAGGTTCCTCTGACTTTTCCTGTGCCGGTTAAGATGGCGAACATTATTAGTAACAAATGGGATAGAATTGGATCTTCTTTTTCCCCCTCGTCGACTTTTAAGAAGTTGTTCCCGGTACCGGATTCACAACTGGATATGTGGGGCTCCATTCCTAAAGTGGATGGCACTTTCTCCACGCTTGCTAAATGTACTACTATCCCGCTAAAGGATAGTTCTTCATTCAGAGAGCCGATGGATAAGAAAATGGAAACTTTTCTAAGAAAAAAGTTTCAGCATACAGGCTTTCTTTTTCAACTGGCAGCGGCAGTTTCCGCAGTTGCTGGAGCAGCTACCTATTGGTGCCACTGTCTGTCAGAACTTATCGAGGTGGAGTCTCCACTCAGAGATATTCAAGACAGAATTAGATTTCTAAGAATTGCTAATTCTTTTATCTGTGATGCGATCATGCAGATTATTAAGTCTTGGTCTGCCGATATGACTTCTAAGTCCAGGCTCCTTTCGCCCTTCAAGGGTAAGATTTTATTTGGTCCAGGACTGGACTTTATTATTTCTATGGTTACTGGAGGTAAGAGTGCCTTCCTACCGCAGAATAAGAAGAACAAGTCTAAGGGACGACAATCTTCTAATTTTCATACCTTTTGTTCTGACAAGTCTCAACGACAGCAATCCTCTTCTAAGCCAGAGCAACCCAAGAGCACTTGAAAACCGTCTCAGTCCTGGAATATGTCCAAACAGAATAAAAAGACCACCAAGAACAAGTCGGCATGAAGGGGCGACCCCCGATCCAGGATCGGATCGTGTAGGAGGCAGAATGTCTCTTTTTTCAGATGTTTGGTTCCGGGATGTTCAGGATCTTTGGGTCCTGGAGGTCGTATCTCAGGGATACAGGATAGGCTTCAAATCTCGCCCGCCAAGGGGCAGATTCCTAGTCTCAAATCTGTCTGCCAGACCAGAAAAGAGGAAAGCCTTTCTAGGGTGTGTTCAGGATCTGTCCTCCTAAGGAGTTATTGTCCCGGTACCTATCGAAGAAAGAGGTTTGGGGTTCTATTCAAACTTTTTCGTGGTCCCAAAGAAGGAGGGAACTTTCCGCCCGATTCTGGACCTAAAGTGCTTGAACATGTTTCTCAGCATCCCTTCTTTCAAGATGGAGAGGGTAGGGTCCATTCTTTGAAGAATGGACCATACCCTCAGATTCCAATCAGACAATATACCTCGGTTGCCTACATCAACCATCAGGGGTGAACGAGAAGCTCCTTATCGATGAAGGAAGTATCTCGGATTCTGGAGTGGGTGGAGGCCCACAGCTGTTTGCTGTCAGTGATCCACATTCTGGGTGTGGACAACTGGTAAGCTGACTTTCTCAGCAGACAATCCTTTCACCCAGGGGAATGGTCTCTCTATCCCGAGGTGTTTGCAGAAATATGCAACAAATGGGGGACGCCAGAAATAGATCTCATGGCATCCCGTCTCAATACCAAGTTACCCAGGTACAGGTCGAGGTCAAGGAATCCTCAAGCAGAGCTAGTGGATGCACTGGCAGTGCCTTGGAGGTTCAATCTCATCAATCGTTTTCTTCCATTACCGCTTCTTCCTTGTGTGGTGGCAGGAGCGTGCATCAGTGAACCTGATTACTCCGTCGTTGCCAGAGAGGACGTGGTTTGCGGATCTGGTGGGGATGTCCTCATCTCCTCAGTGGAGGTTACCTTGTCGAAGGGACCTGCTGATACCAGTTACGAGGCATATCTACCATAAATTGTGGAGGACCTACTTGCACTGGTGTGAAGAGCGTTGGTTTTCCTGGCACAAGGTTAAGGTTGCCAGGATATTATCTTTTCTCCAGGACGGACTGGAGAAGGGTCTGTCGGCTAGTTCCCTGAGGGGACAGATTTCTGCCCTTTCGGTTCTATTGCACAAGAGACTGGCTGAGCTTCCAGATGTGCAGTCCTTTGTTAAGGCTCTGATTAGGATCAGACCTGTGTTTAGATCTGGGGATCCTCCTTGGAGATTAAATCTTGTTCTTTGTGTTTTGCAAAAGGCTCCGTTTGAGCCTATGGCCCCAATTTATCAAGGTCTGTCGGACCTGATCCGACAGTGCGAATCAGGTCCGCCAGACCTCGCTGAATACGGCGAGAAATACGCTTGCCATAATTCAGCATTGCACCAGCAGCTCACAAGAGCTGCTGGTGCAACGCCGCCCCCTGCAGACTCGCGGCCAATGGGCCGCCAGCAGGGAGGCGTCAATCAACCCGATCGTACTCGATCAGGTTGAATTGTGGCGATTCCTGTCCGCCTGCTCTGAGCAGGCGGACAGGTTATGGAGCAGCGGTCTTTGTGACCGCTGCTTCATAACTGCTGTTTCTGGCGAGTCTGAAGGCTTGCCAGAAACACGGGGTATCAAGCTCCATACGGAGCTTGATAAATATGCCCCAATGCCCCTATGCATTCTGTTGACATAAAATTGTTATCTTGGAAGGTTCTCTTTCTGTTGGCTATTGCCTCTGCGCGCAGAGTCTCTGAGATTTCTGCTTGCAATGTGAGCCCCCTTATCTTGTTTTTCATGCAGATAAGGCAGTTTTACGTACTAAATTAGATATTCTTCCTAAGGTAGTGTCAGATTGCAACATCAATCAAGAAATTGTTGTTCCTTCCTTGTGTCCTAATCCTTCTTCATCGAAGGAACATTTGTTTCATAATTTGGATGTGGTTCGGGCCTTGAAATTTTATCTTCAGGCTGCCAAGGAGTTTAGACAATCTTCCTCTTTGTTTGCTGTCTATTTGGGGAAGCGTAAGGGGCAGAAGGCCACTACAACTACAGTGGCTTCCTCCTGGGCCTTTAAAAACAAGGCCTCTATGGATCAGATTTGTAAGGCAGCGACCTGGTCCTCCTTACATACTGTTTCTAATTTTTACAAGTTTGATGTGTTTGCTTCGGCTGAAGCAGCTTTCGGGAGAAAAGTTTTGCAGACTGTGGTGCCTTCAGAATAGGGTCCGCCTCTTCTTTTTTGTTCCCTCCTGTTATTCATTCAGTGTCCTCTGGAGATTGGGTATAGTTTCCCAACAGTAAGGAATGAAGCCGTGGACTCTCCCTATTTTAGGAAGGAAAACATAATTTATGCTTACCAGATAAATTACTTTCCTTCCGGGTAGGGAGAATCCATGAACCCCGCCCATTTTTTCTCTTCTCTAAAGGCGGCTCCCTATTATTATTTATTTTTCTTCTGGCACCATTTAGACCCCGATTTTTTTTACTTTTCCTTGTTCCCTCAGCAGAATGACTGGGGTTATGAGGAAGTAGGAGAGGTATTTAAGCCTTTGGTTGGGGTGTCTTTGCCTCCTCCTTGTGGCCAGGTGTTGTATTTCCCAACAGTAAGGAATGAAGCCGTGGACTCTACCTATCGGGAAGGAAAGGAATTTATCTGGTAAACATAAATTATGTTTTTCCAGATTATGGGGCCTAGTTATCAAGCCGTCAACCTCAAATACGCTGGAATTCCGCATCGTATTTGTGGCGAGGCTGATTCGCCTTAGTTATCAAAGGCTCGAGACCGGCAAAAGTAGAATTTTGTGACGTAAACTTCGATCCGCCGGACTCAGTCCGACACAGATCGATTCTTACGTCACTCCAGATGTTCCGCACACAAGTGCGGCACATTCTCACTACTTTTGCTAGTTATCAAAAAACTAGCAGGTACGCTCGGCACTTTTACGGCCCAGCGTACCTGGTTTTCAAAGCGCCAGCCTGGAGGCGGCGGATCCCATAGGAATCAATGGGAGTCTGACCATAGCGAAAGTACAAGTTCGCTGCTGCCAGACATCCCATTGATTTCTATGGGAACTGTCTGCACCTAACACCCTAACATGTACCCCGAGTCTAAACACCGCTAATCTGACCCCCCCCTACACCGCCGCAACTAAATAAAGTTATTACCCCCTAAACCGCCGCTCCCGGAGCCCACCGCAAGCTACTCTATACATATTAACCCCTAAACTGCCGCTCCCGGAGCCCACCGCAACTATAATAAATGTATTAACCCCTAAACCGCCGCTCCCTGAACCCGCCGCAACCTATATTAAATGTATTAACCGCTATCCTGCCCCCCCTACACCGTCGCCACCTATAATAAATTTATTAACCCCTAATCTGCCCCCCCTACACCGTCGCCACCTATAATAAATTTATTAACCCCTATCCTGCCCCCCACTACGCCGCCGCCACTGTAATAAAATTATTAACCCCTAAACCTAACCCTAACCCTAACGCCCCCTAACTTAAATATTAATTAAATAAATCGAAATAAATTAACTCTTATTAACTAAATGAATCCTATTTAAAACTAAATACTTACCTTTAAAATAAACCCTAATATAGCTACAATATAAATAAGAATTATATTCTAGCTATCTTAGGATTTATATTTATTTGACAGGTAACTTTCAATTTATTTTAACCATGTACAATAACTATTAAATAGTTATTAACTATTTAATAGCTTACCTAGCTAAAATAAAGAGAAATGTACCTGTGAAATAAATCCTAACCTAAGTTACAATTACACCTAACACTACACTATACTTTAATAAATTATTCCTATTTAAAAATAAATATTTACCTGTAAAATAAATCCTAACCTAAGTTACAATTAAACCTAACACTACACTATCATTAAATTAATTAAATAAACTACCTACAAATAACTACAATTAAATACAATTACATAAACTAACTAAAGTACAAAAAATAAAAAAAGCTAAGTTACAAAAAATAAAAAAATAAGTTACAAACATGTTAAAAATATTACAACAATTTTAAGCTACTTACACCTAATCTAAGCCCCCTAATAAAATAACAAACCCCCCAAAATAAGAAAAATCCCTACCCTATTCTAAATTAAATAAATTTCAAAGCTCTTTTACCTTACCAGCCCTTAAAAGGGCCATTTGTGGGGGCATGCCCCAAAAAGTTCAGCTCTTTTGCCTGTAATAGAAAAATACAACCCCCCCCAACATTAAAACCCACCACCCACATACCCCTAATCTAACCCAAACCCCCCTTACAAAAACCTAACACTAATCCCCTGAAGATCATCCTACCTTGAGTCGTCTTCACTCAGCCGAGCCACCGATGGAACTGAAGAGGACATCCGGAGCGGAAGAAGTTAATCCTCCAAGCGGCGCTGAAGAAATCTTCCATCCAATGAAGTCATCATCCAGGCGGCGCTGAAGAGGTCTTCTATCCGGGCGAAGACATCTTCCAAGCCAGGTCTTGAATCTTCCTTCCGCCGACGCGGAACCACCTTCTTCACCGACGGACTACGACGAATGACGGCTCCTTTAAGGGACGTCATCCAAGATGGCGTCCCCTCAATTCCGATTGGCTGATAGGATTCTATCAGCCAATCGGAATTAAGGTAGGAAAAATCTGATTGGCTGATGGAATCAGCCAATCAGATTGAGCTCGCATTCTATTGGCCGTTCCGATCAGCCAATAGAATGCGAGCTCAATCTGATTGGCTGATTGGATCAGCCAATCGGATTGAACTTGAATCTGATTGGCTGATTCCATCAGCCAATCAGATTTTCCTACCTTAATTCCGATTGGCTGATAGAATCCTATCAGCCAATCGGAATTGAGGGGACGCCATCTTGGATGACGTCCCTTAAAGGAGCCGTCATTCGTCGTAGTCCGTCGGTGAAGAAGGTGGTTCCGCGTCGGCGGAAGGAAGATTCAAGTCCCGGCTTGGAAGATGACTTCGCCCGGATAGAAGACATCTTCAGCGCCTCTTTGAAGATGACATCGGCCGGATCGAAGACTTTTCTTCAGCGCCGCCTGGATGATGACTTCATCGGATGGAAGATTTCTTCAGCGCCGCTTGGAGGATTAACTTCTTCCGCTCCGGATGTCCTCTTCAGTTCCATCGGTGGCTCGGCTGAGTGAAGACGACTCAAGGTAGGATGATCTTCAGGGGATTAGTGTTAGGTTTTTGTAAGGGGGGTTTGGGTTAGATTAGGGGTATGTGGGTGGTGGGTTTTAATGTTGGGGGGGGGTTGTATTTTTCTTTTACAGGCAAAAGAGCTGAACTTTTTGGGGCATGCCCCCACAAATGGCCCTTTTAAGGGCTGGTAAGGTAAAAGAGCTTTGAAATTTATTTAATTTAGAATAGGGTAGGGATTTTTCTTATTTTGGGGGGTTTGTTATTTTATTAGGGGGCTTAGATTAGGTGTAAGTAGCTTAAAATTGTTGTAATATTTTTAACATGTTTGTAACTTATTTTTTTATTTTTTGTAACTTAGCTTTTTTTATTTTTTGTACTTTAGTTAGTTTATGTAATTGTATTTAATTGTAGTTATTTGTAGGTAGTTTATTTAGTTAATTTAATGATAGTGTAGTATTAGGTTTAATTGTAACTTAGGTTAGGATTTATTTTACAGGTAATTTTGTATTTCTTTTAGCTAGGTAGTTATTAAATAGTTAATAACTATTTAATAACTATTCTAACTAGCTAAAATAAATTGAAAGTTACCTGTCAAATAAATATAAATCCTAAGATAGCTAGAATATAATTCTTATTTATATTGTAGCTATATTAGGGTTTATTTTAAAGGTAAGTATTTAGTTTTAAATAGGATTCATTTAGTTAATAAGAGTTAATTTATTTAGATTTATTTAATTAATATTTAAGTTAGGGGGCGTTAGGGTTAGACTTAGGTTTAGGGGTTGATAATTTTATTACAGTGGCGGCGGCGTAGTGGGGGGCAGGATAGGGGTTAATAAATTTATTATAGGTGGCGACGGTGTAGGGGGGGCAGGATAGGGGTTAATAGGTTTAATATAGGTTGCGGCGGGTTCATGGAGCGGCGGTTTAGGGGTTAAACTATTTATTTAGTTGCGGAGAGGTGCAGGATCAGCAGGATAGGGGTTAATAATTTTATAATAGAGGGCGACGGTGTAGGGGGGCAGGATAGGGGTTACTAGGTATACTGTAGGTGGCAGCGGTGTCCGGGAGCGGCGGTTTAGGGGTTAATACATTTATAAGAGTTGCGGCAGGGTCTAGGAGCGGCGGTTTAGGGGTTAGTAACTTTATTTAGTTGCGGGGGGCTCCGGGGGCGCCGGTATAGGGGGTAGAACAGTGCAGTTTAGTGTGAGTGCTTAGTGACAGGCTAGCAATAAAGCTGGGAAAAAGCCGAAGGGCAGCGAGATCGGATGAGTGATAACTGTCACAGTCCGCTGCTCATCGCCCCGCGGCTTTTTGACAGCTTTATTTGATAACTTAGGCGAACGTATTCAAGGTCCGCGGCGGCGAAGGTAGGCGAGCTTAGGCGGGCGTATTGGGCCGGCGAAGCAAGAAAAGTAGACGGCTTGATAACTACCCCCCTATGAGTACATATACACTAATAATAAGAATATTGCCCAGATTATGGATACGTATACACTGATAATAAGAAGATTGCCCAGATTATGAGTACATATACACTGATAATAATAACATTGCCCAGATTATGACTACATATACACTGATAATAAGAAGATTGCCCAGATTATGAGTACATATACACTATTAATAATAACATTATCCAGATTATGAGAACATATAAACTGATAATAATAAAATTATCCAGATTATGAGTACATATACACTGATAATAATAACATTGTCCAGATTATGGGGCCTATTTATCATAGGTCTTGAGGACCTGATCCGATAGTGCAGATCAGGTCCACAAGACCTCGCTGAATGCGGAGAGCAATACGCTCTCCGTATTCAGCATTGCACCAGCAGCTCACAAGAGCTGCCGGTGCAACGCCGCCCCCTTGCAAATTCGCAGCCAATCGGCCGCCAGCAGGGGGGTGTCAATCAACCCGATCGTACTCGATCGGGTTGAATTCCGGCGATTCCTGTCCGCTTAGAGCAGGCAGACAGGGTTATGGAGCAGCGGTCTTTGAAGACTCGCCAGAAACACGGGCCCACAAGATCCTTACGGAGCTTGATAAATGGGCCCCTATGAGTACATATACACTGATAATAAAACAATTATCCAGATTATGAGTACATATACACTGATAATAATAACATTGTCCAGATTATGAGTACATATACACTGATAATAATAACATTGTCCAGATTATGAGTACATATACACTGATAATAATAACATTGTCCAGATTATGAGTACATATACACTGATAATAATAACATTGCCCAGATTATGAGTACATATACACTGATAATAATAACATTGTCCAGATTATGAGTACATATACACTGATAATAATAACATTGCCCAGATTATGAGTACATATACACTGATAATAATAACATTGTCCAGATTATGAGTACATATACACTGATAATAATAACATTGTCCAGATTATGAGTACATATACACTGATAATAATAACATTGTCCAGATTATGAGTACATATACACTGATAATAATAACATTGCCCAGATTATGAGTACATATACACTGATAATAATAACATTGTCCAGATTATGAGTACATATACACTGATAATAATAACATTGCCCAGATTATGAGTACATATACACTGATAATAATAACATTGTCCAGATTATGAGTACATATACACTGATAATAATAACATTGCCCAGATTATGAGTACATATACACTGATAATAATAACATTGTCCAGATTATGAGTACATACACACTGATAATAATAACATTGTCCAGATTATGAGTACATATACACTGATAATAAGAAGATTGCCCAGATTATGAGTACATATACACTGATAATAATAACATTCTCCAGAGTATGAGTACATATACACTGATAATAATAACATTGTCCAGATTATGAGTACATATACACTGATAATAATAACATTGTCCAGATTATGAGTACATATACACTGATAATAATAACATTGTCCAGATTATGAGTACATATACACTGATAATAATAAAATTATCCATATTATGAGTACATATACACTGATAATAATAACATTGTCCAGATTATGAGTACATATACACTGATAATAATAACATTGTCCAGATTATGAGTACATATACACTGATAATAATAACATTGCCCAGATTATGAGTACATATACACTGATAATAATAAAATTATCCATATTATGAGTACATATACACTGATAATAAGAAGATTGCCCAGATTATGAGTACATATACACTGATAATAATAAAATTATCCAGATTATGAGTACATATACACTGATAATAATAACATTGCCCAGATTATGAGTACATATACACTGATAATAATAACATTGCCCAGATTATGAGTACATATACACTGATAATAATAACATTGCCCAGATTATGAGTACATATACACTGATAATAATAACATTGCCCAGATTATGAGTACATATACACTGATAATAATAACATTGTCCAGATTATGAGTACATATACACTGATAATAATAACATTGCCCAGATTATGAGTACATATACACTGATAATAAGAAGATTGCCCAGATTATGAGTACATATACACTGATAATAAGAAGATTGCCCAGATTATGAGTACATATACACTGATAATAATAACATTGCCCAGATTATTTGTACATATACACTGATAATAATAAAATTATCCATATTATGAGTACATATACATTGATAATAATAACATTGTCCAGATTATGAGTACATATACACTGATAATAATAACATTGTCCAGATTATGAGTACATATACACTGATAATAATAACATTTTCCAGATTATGAGTACATATACACTGATAATAATAACATTGCCCAGATTATGAGTACATATACACTGATAATAATAACATTGCCCAGATTATGACTACATATACACTGATAATAATAACATTGTCCAGATTATGAGTACATATACAATGATAATAAGAAGATTGCCCAGATTATGAGTACATATACACTGATAATAATAACATTGCCCAGATTATGAGTACATATACACTGATAATAAGAAGATTGTCCAGATTATGAGTGCATATACACTGATAATAAGAAGATTGTCCAGATTATGAGTATATATACACTGATAATAATAACATTGCCCAGATTATGAGTACATATACACTGATAATAATAACATTGCCCAGATTATGAGTACATATACACTGATAATAATAACATTGCCCAGATTGAGTACATATACACTGATAATAAGAAGATTGTCCAGATTATGAGTACATATACACTGATAATAATAAGATTGTCCAGATTATGAGTACATATACACTGATAATAATAACATTACCCAGATTATGAGTACATATACACTGATAATAATAACATTGCCCAGATTATGAGTACATATACACTGATAATAATAACATTTTCCAGATTATGAGTACATATACACTGATAATAATAACATTTCCCAGATTATGAGTACATATACACTGATAATAATAACATTTTCCAGATTATGAGTACATATACACTGATAATAATAACATTGCCCAGATTATGAGTACATATACACTGATAATAATAACATTGCCCAGATTATGAGTACATATACACTGATAATAATAACATTGCCCAGATTATGAGTACATATACACTGATAATAATAACATTTTCCAGATTATGAGTACATATACACTGATAATAATAACATTGTCCAGATTATGAGTACATATACACTGATAATAATAACATTGCCCAGATTATGAGTACATATACACTGATAATAATAAAATTATCCAGATTATGAGTACATATACACTGATAATAATAACATTGCCCAGATTATGAGTACATATACACTGATAATAATAACATTGCCCAGATTATGAGTACATATACACTGATAATAATAACATTGCCCAGATTATGAGTACATATACACTGATAATAATAACATTGTCCAGATTATGAGTACATATACACTGATAATAAGAAGATTGTCTGGATTGGATGAGACTCTTAAGCGCTTGTGCTTAATTACCCAATAAGGAAAGATAGTCTTACTATGTAGTTGGATTCAATGAGATCTATTTATTTTTAGAATTATAAATACATACAATAAAATTTAAAACAATAGAAATTGATTCTTAAAACAAATCTAACTGGTTGGCCAACCATACAGTGTGAATAAAATGATATAATATGTTTTCCAATCCCTGTTACTTAGTGTGTTATACAAACATATCTGTATATTTGAATTTTTGAATTTTGGTTTAATTGCAGATATTTTTTATGGATTTGATATAGTGGACTTGTGAAGAAGTATGGTATCCACAAAGAATATTCGCAATATTAATTCTTAATTACCATATTTACCATATTCGTTTGTTTAAAGCTGAACATACATAATTAAAATAGCGTCAATGGTATCAACAATATAATTAAAATAGCGTCAATGGTATCAACAATAGTAACAAATAATAAAAGTGAAACAAAAATAAAGTGATACAGTAAAAATCGTATAAGTTATGAAAGATAAAGTCTTTCTGCCGTGATCGTTAGAGTAATTGTTAATTGCTTTTTGTTAAAAGCGCTGTTGTTAAGTCCTCCGTGGGGATAGTATGTGCGGGCGTGCTGCAACACGTTTTTATCTAATTGCTATATATATTGCGATTATAAGTCACTGTTAAGTAGTTTTGGTTATCTGTCCTTCACATTAACTTCCTTAGTTGGTGTAGGTATAATAAATCTTACCCGTTGTTTCTTTTGGGATACTTTGTTTCTGGTCTAGTTTCTTTTTGTACCCAATTCAATCTTTACTGTGATGAATGTGGATCGGAAGCCAGGATAGCCGCTGCCGGTGTTGTAGTGGTTTCAGTATGTCGAGTTGGTTTGTCTCTGCGATTACACACACTTGAAGAAGTAGATGCTGGGGTATTGTGGTAGTGTGCTTTAACCGTTAATCCTTTTGTCAGATGGCTGGGCTTTTTGCCTGGTTTAGGTTTTCAAAACCTATTTGAATTGTTGCGAATGTGTTCTGTTTAGATCCGTACTCTATTTGTTTCAGAGTATCCGATCTGCAGGTGTCCACAGGTTTCTTTAGGCCCAATTATTAGGTAAGGTATTTCAGTTGTTCTTGGCGGTCCTTTGAAAGGAGGACTAGGTGCTTTGAAGGTTGTTCTTGAACGCTTCAGATCGGATACTCTGAAACAAATAGAGTACGGATCTAAACAGAACACATTCGCAACAATTCAAATAGGTTTTGAAAACCTAAACCAGGCAAAAAGCCCAGCCATCTGACAAAAGGATTAACGGTTAAAGCACACTACCACAATACCCCAGCATCTACTTCTTCAAGTGTGTGTAATCGCAGAGACAAACCAACTCGACATACTGAAACCACTACAACACCGGCAGCGGCTATCCTGGCTTCCGATCCACATTCATCACAGTAAAGATTGAATTGGGTACAAAAAGAAACTAGACCAGAAACAAAGTATCCCAAAAGAAACAACGGGTAAGATTTATTATACCTACACCAACTAAGGAAGTTAATGTGAAGGACAGATAACCAAAACTACTTAACAGTGACTTATAATCGCAATATATATAGCAATTAGATAAAAACGTGTTGCAGCACGCCCGCACATACTATCCCCACGGAGGACTTAACAACAGCGCTTTTAACAAAAAGCAATTAACAATTACTCTAACGATCACGGCAGAAAGACTTTATCTTTCATAACTTATACGATTTTTACTGTATCACTTTATTTTTGTTTCACTTTTATTATTTGTTACTATTGTTGATACCATTGACGCTATTTTAATTATATTGTTGATACCATTGACGCTATTTTAATTATGTATGTTCAGCTTTAAACAAACGAATATGGTAAATATGGTAATTAAGAATTAATATTGCGAATATTCTTTGTGGATACCATACTTCTTCACAAGTCCACTATATCAAATCCATAAAAAATATCTGCAATTAAACCAAAATTCAAAAATTCAAATATACAGATATGTTTGTATAACACACTAAGTAACAGGGATTGGAAAACATATTATATCATTTTATTCACACTGTATGGTTGGCCAACCAGTTAGATTTGTTTTAAGAATCAATTTCTATTGTTTTAAATTTTATTGTATGTATTTATAATTCTAAAAATAAATAGATCTCATTGAATCCAACTACATAGTAAGACTATCTTTCCTTATTGGGTAATTAAGCACAAGCGCTTAAGAGTCTCATCCAATCCAGATTTTACCCCCACTTTGAAGTTTGTGAGATTACTTCTTCGAGACTCCCTAGCTTTTACCCCCACAGCGCATAGTTTATTAACCCAACACACTAATAAGAAGATTGCCCAGATTATGAGTACATATACACTGATAATAATAACATTGTCCAGATTATGAGTACATATACACTGATAATAATAACATATTCAATATATCAATACTTTGTTATATATCCTTTGTTGGCAATGACAGAGGTCAAACGTTTTCTGTAAGTCTTCACAAGGTTGTCACACACTGTTGCTGGTATGTTGGCCCATTCCTGCATTCAGATCTCCTCTAGAGCAGTGATGTTTTGTCACTGGGCAACACAGACTTTCAACTCCCTCCAAAGGTTTTCTATGGGGTTGAGATCTGGAGACTGGCTAGGCCACTCCAGGACCTTGAAATGCTTCTTACGAAGCCACTCCTTCATTGCCCAGGCGGTGTGTTTTGGATCATTGTCATGCTGAAAGACCCAGCCACGTTTCATCATCAATGCCCTTGCTGATGGAAGGAGGTTTGCACTCAAAATCTCACGATACATGGCCCCATTCATTCTTTCATGTACACGGATCAGTCGTCCGGTTCCCTTTGCAGAGAAACAGCCCCAAAGCATGAGGTTGCCACCCCCATGCTTCACAGTAGGTATAGTGTTCTTTGGTTGCAACTCAGCATTCTCTCTCCTCCAAACACGGCGAGTTGTGTTTCTACCAAACAGTTCTACTTTGGTTTCATCTGACCATATGACATTCTTCCAATCCGCTTCTGGATCATCCAAATGCTCTCTAGCATACTTCAGACAGGCCGGACATGTACTGGCTTAAGCAGGGGGACACGCCTGGCACTGCAGGTTCTGAATCCCTGGCGGCGTAGTGTGTTACTGATGGTAGCCTTTGTTACATTGGTCCCAGCTCTCTGCAGGTCATTCACTAGGTCCCCCCGTGTGGTTCTGGGATGTTTGCTCACCGTTCTTGTGATCATTTTGAACCCACGGGGTGAGATCTTGCGTGGAGCCCCAGATCGAGGGAGATTATCAGTGGTCTTGTATGTCTTCCATTTTCTAATTGTTGCTCCCACAGTTGATTTCTTCACACCAAGCTGCTTGCCTATTGCAGATTCAGTCTTCCCAGCCTGGTGCAGGTCTACAATTTTGTTTCTGGTGTCCTTTGAAAGCTCTTTGGTCTTCACCATAGTGGAGTTTGGAGTGTGTCTGTTTGAGGTTGTGGACAGTTGTCTTTTATACTGATAACAAGTTCAAACAGGTGCCATTAATACAGGTAATGAATGGAGGACAGAGGAGCCTCTTAAAGAAGAAGATACAGGTCTGTGAGAGCCAGAAATCTTGCTTGTTTGTAGGTGACCAAATACTTATTTTCCACCATAATATGCAAATAAATTCTTTCCAAATCAGACAATGTGATTGTCTAGATTTGTTTCCACATTTTGTCTATCATAGTTGAGGTATACCTATGATGAAAATTACAGGCCTCTCTCATCTTCTAAAGTGGGTAAAGTGGGAGAACTTGCACAATTGGTGGCTGACTAAATACTTTTTTGTCCCACTGTATAAAATAAAATTGAAAATATTATCTGTATACAATTTGATCTGAACAGTGATAACCGTACTCTATTTCATCATAATATATGGCTGGCCTATTTTATAATATAGAACTAAAACTTTTGAGAGAAAAAGAAAGAAAAGCAAGAAAGAAGAGAGGAATAGAGAAACAAATAAAAAAATCCCAACTGTTAATCAAAATATATCGATAACCCAGAAATACTGCATACATAGTTTTATCAGTTTAACTAATTAAACTGATGACTCTTCTAACAGACTTTAGTAATATATAAAAAAACACTCAAACTGCATACAAAGGCCTCTAGTTATCAAGCCGTCAACTGCAAATACGCTGGAATTCCACAGCGTATTTGTGGCGAGGCTGATTCGCCGTAGTTATCAAGCCCTACAGCCCGGCAAAAGTAGAATATAGTGACGTAACATACGATCCGCCGGACTAAGTCCGACCCAGATCGATGGTTACGTCACTACAGATGTTCTGAACGCAAGTTCGGCACAATCTGACTACTTTTGGTAGTTATCAAAGAACTAGCAGGTACGCTCGGCACTATTCCGGCCCAGCGTACCTGGTTTTCAATCCGGCGCCCTGGAGGCGGCGGATCCCATAGGAATCAATGGGAGTCTGACAGCAGCGAGAGCTCATGTTCGCTGCTGCCCGATATCCCATTGATTCCTATGGGAAGTGTCTGCACCTAACACCCTAACATGTACTCCGAGTCTAAACACCCCTAATCTGCCCCCCCCTCACCGCCGCCTACTTTATACTTATTAACCCCTAAACCGCCGCTCCCGGACCCCGTCGCAACTATAATATATGAACCCCTAAACCGCTGCTCCCGGACCCCTCCGCCACCTACATTATACCTATTAACCCCTAATCTGCTGCCCCCTATAACGCCGCCACCTACATAAAGTTATTAACCCCTATCCTGCAGATCCCGGACCCCGCCGCAAATAAATTAATTGTTTAACCCCTAAACCGCTGCACCCGGAGCCCTCCGCCACCTACATTACATTTATTAACCCCTATCCTGTCCCCCCCCTACACCGCCGCCACCTACATTACATTGATTAACCCCTAATCTACCCTCCCTACACCGCCGCCACTATATTAAATGAATTAACCCCAAAACCTAAGTCTAACCCTAACACTAACACCCCCCTAACTTAAATATTATTTAAATTAATCTAAAAAAATATTACTATAATTAACTAAATTATTACTATTTAAAACTAAATACTTACCTGTAAAATAAACCCTAAGATAGCTACAATATAATTAATAATTACATTATAGCTATCTTAGGGTTTATTCTTATTTTACAGGCAACTTTGTATTTATTTTAACTAGGTACAATAGCTACTAAATAGTTATTAACTATTTATCAGCTACCTAGCTAAAATAACTACAAAATTACCTGTAAAATAAATCCTAACCTAAGTTACAAATACACCAAACACTACACTATCAATAAATTAATTAAATAAATTAAATACAATTATCTATAATAAAATACAATTAAATAAAATAAACTATATTACAAAAAACAAACACTAAATTACAAAAAATAAAAAAATATTACAAAAAGTTTAATCTAATTACACCTAATCTAAGCCCCCTAATAAAATAAAAAGCCCCCCAAAATAATAAAATTCCCTATCCTAAACTAAATTACAAAAGTAACCAGCTCTTTTACCAGCCCTTAAAAGGGATTTTTGTGGGGCATTGCCCCAAAGTAATCAGCTCTTTTACCTGTAAAAAAAAGAAGTACAATACCCCCCCAACATTACAACCCACCACCCACACACCCCTACTCTAAAACCCACCTGATCCTCCCTTAAATAAACCTAACACTACCCCATTGAAGATCACCCTACCTTGAGCCATCTTCACCCAGCCGGGCACTACAGGTCATCCGATGCGGCAGGACATCCGACCCGGCAGAAGTCTTCATCCGATCGGGGCAGAAGAGGTCCTCCATCCGGCAGAAGTCTTCATCCAAGCGGGGCAGAAGAGGTCCTCCATCTGGCAGAAGTCTTCATCCATCCGCGGCTCCATCTTCAAGACCTCCGACGCGGAACATCCTCCTCGGCCGACGGACTAACGACGAATGAAGGTTCCTTTAAATGACGTCATCCAAGATGGCGTCCCTTGAATTCCGATTGGTTGATAGGATTCTATCAGCCAATCGGAATTAAGGTAGGAAAAATCCGATTGGCTGATGTAATCAGCCAATCGGATTGAAGTTCAATCCGATTGGCTCATTGGATCAGCCAATAGAATGCGAGGTCAATTCTATTGGCTGATCCAATGAGCCAATCGGATTGAACTTCAATCCGATTGGCTGATTACATCAGCCAATCGGATTTTTCCTACCTTAATTCCAAATGGCTGATAGAATCCTATCAGCCAATCAGAATTCGAGGGATGCCATCTTGGATGACGTCATTTAAAGGAACCTTCATTCGTCGTTATTCCGTCAGCCGAGGAGGATGTTCCGCGTCGGAGGTCTTGAAGATGGAGCCGCTGATGGATGAAGACTTCTGCCGGATGGAGGACCTCTTCTGCCCCGATCGGATGAAGACTTCTGCCGGTCCGTGACAGGATATTGTTATGCAGTATGTTCCTTTAAGGATTTTAGCCAATCAAACACATACGCCCCTTACAAAACACCTGCTCACTTTTCATTCAGTGCTTAGTATTTTGTCTGACTCCTTCGTAGTTACTTCAACTAAGCTCCTATACTACGATATTTATTTCTAAATATTGTGACTCAAATATAACCTGCTACCAGTTTCTACAGTGATACTTCCTGCTCCACATTGGATATTTAATTCCTGCCGCCTTCATATCACCTCTCACCTGTACAATACCGGATCGTCTCACTGTGTCTGTAGCTAACTCCGTTCAACTAACTTCTTCAGCAACTACCCAAACCTGCTACTGGATATTTCTACTAAAGTTGTGAGTTGTGACTTGTACTGCATTTGAAGGTAATTTCACTCACCATCTCTCCTAAGTATTACTAGGTTGCTTCACGGCATTCCGCCATCTCACCTTTCTCTGACGTCAGACGCCACAGAAACAAGACGCATCTCTCACTGCAACGATCAGCGGTTACAACTCGCTATACTATCAGGAAGATTCGTATTTACCGGACATTAGGTAACTTTATTCATCTAATCTTCTTATGGTATAATCGATTGAAGAAATACATACAGAGTCTCAAATATTATTACTGAAATAACTTAATTCTGTGAACTTTTCTTTTGAATACTCTCCAGTATTTCAGTCAGACTCCGGACATACTTTTGCTCAGTCTATAGCATTTCTTTCCATAAGAGATTTTGCTTATTTGCCTTGCTGGATACTTTTACTATAAAAACACCTCTCTTTATTAGTTATTACTTCCAAATAGTTTTATCAAAAGAAAGGTGTAACAAACAAAATTACAGGAAACTCCTGATATATCCTAAAATTTATAAGCACAGATTTAAACATAAATATTCAACCTGACTGGATATATATATATCGTTACATAATACTAAGCCATAAAGAGTGTTTATACACAACATGGAACAACCAAATCTTCCCCAGGTTGTGCATAATTTGTCCCAAAAGGTGGACCAGATGGGACAAGCCATTTTAGATCTGCAATTAGAAAATCAAGTGTTAAGAGAATTACTTAAGGATTCTAAAGAGCAGCACAGCACATCTCCTGAACCACAAGTCTGCTTACCAGAAATATTTACTGGTGATAGAAAACATTACAGACAATTTAAAAATGCCTGTGGTCTTTTGTACAGTTTAAAACCTAAAACATACCCCACTGACCGTGTGAAAGTTTTAACTACTATCTCTTACTTAAAGGCTGAACCTAGAACATGGGCAGACCAGCTCTGTGAATCAAATTCACCTGTATTAAATTCACTTACTGATTTCTTTCATGCAATGGATGAGCTTTATTCTGACATTGATATTCATTTATCAGCAGAGACAAAGATGAGACAATTGAAACAGGGAAAGAAACCAGTTGAAGACTATATAAGTGAGTTCAAACTGTATGCGACAGATTCCTCCTGGAGTTTAATTTCTCTTAGGAACCAATTTAGACTTGGTCTTTCAGACAATCTAAAAGATGAACTTGCTCGCACAGAAATGCCAGACACTTTAGAGGGGTTAATGAAATTGGCTACACAAATTGATCGCAGGTTGCGTGAAAGGAAGGCTGAGCGGCAACACACTAAGGTACAGCAGAAAACACAATACTTCCCTAGATCCTCAGAACCCAGTACTACCACTGATCGAAGCACCCCAATGGAAATTGGCGTGTTGAGAGGACCACTATCAGCAGAAGAAAGATTACGACGTAGATCGCAGAGATTATGCATGTATTGTGCCAACCCCAGCCATACAGTTAGTGACTGCCCGACTCTCCACAAGAATAAAAAGAGTAAGTCTACTTATTTATATAAGTCACACAATTCTGAATTAACCCAAACTTACTGCAATCTGTCTCTTTCACTACAGTGGGACCTTAACAGACTGATGACCAACGCCATAATTGATTCCGGAGCTTTTGGAAACTTTATAGATTCCACTTATGTTGCTAACAATAAAATTCCTGTAGTTATAAAGAATATGCCTGTTTCTCTTAGAGTTATTGATGGTTCCACACTGGTCACAGGTCCCATCACTCATCACACAGTTCCTCTTTTTATTACAACTGTATCAGGTCATACTGAAATTTTGACATTTGATATAATTCCATCACCTCATTTCCCTATTGTTTTAGGTCTCCAATGGTTGCAGCTGCATAATCCTACTATCAACTGGGAAACTTTAGAACCTTCTTTTATTTCATCTTACTGTAAAAATACATGTTTCCCTCACCAAAAAATACTACATACTACTAATGATGCATTAAATTTGCCCTCCTACTACAATGATTTTGAAGATGTCTTTAGTAAGGTTGAGGCTGAGACCTTACCACCACACCTCGTCTATGATTGTCCAATTGAATTAATTCCAGGATCAGCTCTACCAGTAGGACACTTGTACCCATTGAGCCAACCCGAACTTACACATCTCAAAGAATATTTACAAGAGAATATCCGTAAGGGCTTTATAAGACCCTCCACCTCTCCAACAGCCGCTGGTATGTTTTTTGTTACTAACAAGGACAAGACGTTAAGACCCATCATATATTACAGAGAACTAAATAAATGTACAGTGAAAAATCGCTATCCTTTACCCCTCATACCTGAGTTAATAGAAAGACTGACTGATGCTACCATATTTTCAAAACTTGACTTCCGCGGAGCATACAATTTGATACGGATACGAGAGGGTGACGAATGGCTCACTGCATTCAGGACCCGTTACGGACTTTTTGAATACCTGGTGATGCCATTTGGGCTATGTAATGCCCCTGCCACGTTCCAGCATTTCATTAATGACATCTTCCGTGATTTGCTGGACGTGTGCATGGTGGTCTATCTAGATGATATACTAATATATTCTGCCACTCTAGAAGAACACATCAAACATGTCAGATGGGTCCTAGCACGTTTAAGAGTACATAAATTGTATGCCAAACCGGAAAAATGCTCTTTCCATAATACTACAATATCTTTTCTGGGTTATACCATCTCACCATCAGGTATACAAATGCAGACTGAAAAAGTAGAGGCAGTAAAGGATTGGCCTACTCCCACAAACAGAAAAGAACTACAGAGATTCCTGGGGTTCTCAAACTATTATTGAAAATTTATAAAAGACTTTTCTAAGGTTGTTCGTCCACTCACTCAGCTTACTGGTTCTACTGTTCCGTTTAAGTGGACTTCAACGCATACCAGCGTTTTTAATTTATTAAAGACATTATTCACTACTGCTCCAATTCTCAGGTTCCCCAATGTAAACCTACAATACGTCCTTGAGGTTGACTCTTCTGATCACTCCATAGGAGCAGTTCTTTCACAACAGGATTCACCTACAGCTCCGTTACATCCCATATCATTTTTCTCCAAAACGATGTCTACCGCTGAAAAGAACTATGCAATAGGAGACAAGGAGTTACTTGCTATTCGTAAGTCGCTTGAATTCTGGAGACATCTCTTAGAAGGAGCATCTCATCCGATTTTGATCTTCACAGATCATAAAAACTTACAATACTTGCAAAACAACAAAACCCTGTCAAGCAGACAGGTACGTTGGAGTTTATATTTCTCCCGGTTTGATTTCCAAATAATTTACAGACCAGCTTACAAAAATGGAAAAGCAGATGCCCTTTCAAGACAAGTCACACCACAATGTGAAACTCAAAACCCGGCATGCATTATACCTACTGAACGGTTCATAGGGTTCACCACCATGTTTCTGAAAGAGGTCCAAAAATATACTGATTTATCACCCCCAAGTATATATAAAGACCTCATATGTAAAGATGGGTTATTTTATTATAAGGATACTCTCTACATTCCCGAAGAACTCAGGATTCAATTATTAGAACAGAATCATGATTCACCTATGGCTGGACATCCAGGTGTAAAACGTACTGTAGACCTACTCAGAAGAAAGTACTGGTGGCCAAATATGTTGCAAAATGTTCACGATTACATAAACTCTTGTGCTATCTGCCAAATCTCTAAAACAGACAGGAAAGCTCCTTACGGATTACTTATGCCTTTACCCACTTCTACAAAACCTTGGCAACAGATTGCTCTGGACTTTATTGTTGAACTTCCACCATCCAAGACTTACACTACTATTCTAGTCGTCATTGACACATTTACCAAAATGGCTCATTTCTTACCATATAATAAATTACCCACTTCTTCTGAGACAGCCACATTGATCTTGGACAATATCGTCAAGCTTCATGGAGTACCCAAGACGATAATATCAGACAGAGGATCACAGTTCACTTCACACTTTTGGAAAAGTTTATGCACTTCACTTAACATTGACCACCATTATACAACTTCATACCACCCACAAGCTAATGGTCAGGCAGAAAGACTTAATCAGTGGTTAGATGAATACCTCCGTTGCTTCTGTTCTTACCAGCAAAATAATTGGTCTTCTTATCTGTCTACTGCGGAGTTTGCATACAATAATTTAACTAACTCTTCGACTAAACTTACACCATTTTATGCCAATTATGGATTCCATCCCAGTTTTGATTATGTGTCCTCCACTGCATCTAGTTCACCTATAGTAGACGACTTATGCAATAAAATATTGGATAATTTCAGATTCATTAAAGAAAACATAGAAAAGGCACAAACAACCCAAAAATACTATTATGACCTTCGACGAAGGAAACCTCCTTCCTACAAAATAGGAGACAGGGTATGGTTGTCAACCAAGAATTTGAGGATCCAAGTTCCATCTAGGAAGTTAACACAAAAATTCTGTGGTCCTTTCCCTATCCAAAGAATTGTGAATGACAATGCTGTTACCCTTCAATTACCTCCTACTTTGAAAATACACCCGACATTTCATGTATCATTGATTAAACCTTATCTTCAAACAAGGAATACTACACCCGTATTACCTCCAGTTTTGGACACTCAAGATCCTGATGTTTATGAGGTTCAGACTCTTTTAGATTCCAGATACTTTAGGGGTGTTTTACAATACTTAGTCCGGTGGAAAAACTGTTCTGTGGAAGAAGACAGTTGGGAACCATCATCTAACCTCAACGCTCCTCGGTTGGTGGCTCAGTTTCACCGGAGATTTCCCGATCGTCCGCGACCTCAAGCTGTGGGACAGCTTGCCTGAAGAGGGGGTCCTGTCAGGATATTGTTATGCAGTATGTTCCTTTAAGGATTTTAGCCAATCAAACACATACGCCCCTTACAAAACACCTGCTCACTTTTCATTCAGTGCTTAGTATTTTGTCTGACTCCTTCGTAGTTACTTCAACTAAGCTCCTATACTACGATATTTATTTCTAAATATTGTGACTCAAATATAACCTGCTACCAGTTTCTACAGTGATACTTCCTGCTCCACATTGGATATTTAATTCCTGCCGCCTTCATATCACCTCTCACCTGTACAATACCGGATCGTCTCACTGTGTCTGTAGCTAACTCCGTTCAACTAACTTCTTCAGCAACTACCCAAACCTGCTACTGGATATTTCTACTAAAGTTGTGAGTTGTGACTTGTACTGCATTTGAAGGTAATTTCACTCACCATCTCTCCTAAGTATTACTAGGTTGCTTCACGGCATTACGCCACAGAAACAAGACGCATCTCTCACTGCAACGATCAGCGGTTACAACTCGCTATACTATCAGGAAGATTCGTATTTACCGGACATTAGGTAACTTTATTCATCTAATCTTCTTATGGTATAATCGATTGAAGAAATACATACAGAGTCTCAAATATTATTACTGAAATAACTTAATTCTGTGAACTTTTCTTTTGAATACTCTCCAGTATTTCAGTCAGACTCCGGACATACTTTTGCTCAGTCTATAGCATTTCTTTCCATAAGAGATTTTGCTTATTTGCCTTGCTGGATACTTTTACTATAAAAACACCTCTCTTTATTAGTTATTACTTCCAAATAGTTTTAACAAAAGAAAGGTGTAACAAACAAAATTACAGGAAACTCCTGATATATCCTAAAATTTATAAGCACAGATTTAAACATAAATATTCAACCTGACTGGATATATATATATCGTTACAGTCCGGATGTCCTCTTCTGCCGCATCGGATGACCAGTGGTGCACAGCTGGGTGAAGACGGCTCAAGGTAGGGTGATCTTCAATGGGGTAGTGTTAGGTTTATTTAAGGGGGGATCGGGTGGGTTTTAGAGTAGGGGTGTGCGGGGTGGTGGGTTGTAATGTTGGGGGGTATTGTATTTCTATTTTTTACAGGTAAAAAAGCTGATTACTTTGGGGCAATGCCCCGCAAAAGTCCCTTTTAAGGGCTGGTAAAAGAGCTGGTTACTACTATTTGTAATTTAGTTTAGGATAGGGAATTTTATTATTTTGGGGGCTTTTTTATTTTATTAGGGGCTTAGATTAGGTGTAATTAGATTAAACTTCTTGTAATTTTTTTTTATTTTTTGTAATTTAGTGTTTGTCTTTTTTGTCATATAGTTTAGTTTATTTAATTGTATTTTATTATAGATAATTGTAGTTAATTTATTTAATGAATTTATTGATAGTGTAGTGTTAGGTGTATTTGTAACTTAGGTTAGGATTTATTTTACAGGTAATTTTGTAGTTATTTTAGCTAGGTAGCTATTAAATAGTTAATAACTATTTAATAGCTATTGTACCTAGTTAAAATAAATACAAAGTTGCCTGTAAAATAAAAATAAACCCTAAAATAGCTATAATGTAATTATTAATTATATTGTAGCTATCTTAGGGTTTATTTTACAGGTAAGTATTTAGTTTTAAATAGGAATAATGTAGTTAATTATAGTAATATTTATTTAGATTAATTTAAATAATATTTAAGTTAGGGGGGTGTTAGGGTTAGGTTAGACTTAGGCTTTGGGGTTAATTCATTTAATATAGTGGCGGCGGTGTAGGGGGGTAGATTAGGGGTTAATCAATGTAATGTAGGTGGCGGCGGTGTAGGGGGGGCAGGATAGGGGTTAATAAATGTAATGTAGGTGGCGGCGGGGTCCGGGTGCGGCGGTTTAGGGGTTAAAAAATTAATTTATTTGCCGCGGGGTCCGGGATCGGCAGGATAGGGGGTTAATAACTTTATGTAGGTGGCGGCGGTACAGGGGGCGGCAGATTAGGGGTTAATAGGTATAATGTAGGTGGCGGCGGGGTCCAGGAGCGGCGGTTTAGGGGTTAATATATTTATTATAGTTGCGGAGGGGTCCAGGAGCGGCGGTTTAGGGGGTAATAACTTTATTTAGGTGCAGGGGGCTCTGGGAGCGGCGGTTTAGGAGTAAAACAGTATAGTTTAGTGTGGGTGCTTAGTGACAGGCTAGCAAGAAAGCTGCAAAGAAGCCGATGAGCAGCGAGATCGATGACTGTCAGTTAACAACAGTCCGCTGCTCATCGCTCCGTACTTGGTGCGCGGCTTCTTGACAGCTTTCTTGATAACTTTGGCGAACATATTCAGGTCCACGGCGGCAATGTTAGGCAAGCTTAGGCGAGCGTATTGGGCTGGCGAATGCAGGAAAATACGGAGCTTCATAACTAGAGGCCAAAGCGTTCACACAGCAAACTGCAAAGGCTAGGAATAGAGGCCTATTTGTTCAAAAGGGAATTCTAATACAATTAATTACATGCTCTAATTTGCTAGAACACATCATTTCTAGCGCTACATAAATATTAATTTAACCCCTGAAAACACTTTGGTAAAGTCCTGCCCAGAAGCAGTGAGCATGATAACAACCAATGATTGGAGGGGTTGCTATTTTGTCACTCCTGATTGGCTGACCAGCTGTGTTCTGTTTAGGAGCCACAATGCTTGCTGCTCCTGAGTGGGACTTTACTTAAGTGTTTGGCACCTTTTCAGGAAAGATTTGAATTGACCCCTAGGAGTGAAATATTTTCCCAAAAATCTCAAAATTCATGTATTTATCAATGAAATTAAATCACTTATTTGTAAGATACTAGTGAATGTATAATAGTGAATCTGTGTACTTTTGGAATAAGACATAGGGGCCGAAGTATAAAGCGTTGAATGGAGGTTGATGCCCATGCTTCTGCGTGAGCCTTCAGGCTTGCCGGAAACAGTAGTTATGAAGCATCGGTCTAAAGATCGCTGCTCCATAACTTGTTCGCTTCTTTTGAGGCTGCGGTCTCCAATCTGCCCGATCCTATACAATCGGGCTGATTGACACCCCCTGATAGTGGCCGATTGGCCACGAATCTGCAGGGGACGGCATTGCACAAGCAGTTAACCAGAACTGCTTTTGCAATGATAAATGCCGACAGCTTATGCTGTCGACATTTATCGATGTGCGGCAGACATGATACGTTACATCGTATCATGTCCGTCCGCGCTCAGGGCCGGATTTCTCATTAGGCACAGTAGGCATGTGCCTACAGGCGCACTGCAGTGAGGGGCGCCTACCAGCTGCCTGTATCGGCAATTAGGAGCAATGCAAAAGCCATTTTTTTTCTTTTGCACCTATTTCAGGCACAAGACTGGCTAGCAGCTCACAACATCAAATGAGCCATACAAACATTCCTTCCCCTCTGCTCCCTTCCTCCCTCCCCCCTTTCAGACTGAAGTGTGTTTTTAAAACCGGGCCAGTGTGGTTAAGGGGTGACCCGGTGTCAGGCAACTGAAAGATGTACTGCAAGCATCAGCAGGCACCGCCCCTCCTCTCCCTGTGCAGACATCAAGGAAGTGATTTACTGCTTGTTTTGAAGCAGAAGCTTGGCACCATGGACCAGAAGGAGTAGGGGGTCTGGCTACTGTCTAAGGTGTGGGACTGCTTGTCACCGAGGATAGTTAAAGATGTGCCATTAACTCACTCACCGCTGACAGCATTTTGCATATAGTGTTAGGTACATTACTGATCTGTTTGAGCAATTGGCAGCAGCTGAAAATAAGTTTAACTTATTGTACCCAAATAACACTATATGCAGCCAGCACTTAGTTTAAGGGACATTTAAAACTAAACAGTTCATGTGAAATCCCCTAAAACAACAATAGTCAAAACAAGTCCACCCAACAAAAAGAGAGCAGTGGAGTACAGAGGAAGGATTGTGCTGGGTTATTCCTACCCCCCCCCCCATACAACAAATAACCATAAATCCATTTAATGCACAATAGAAATATGTCCAGGATTTCACAACTGGGTTACTAAATTAATCTACTAGAGCACTATAGCTGTGACATCTTTATTTTACTATGTGCTGTTTCAAAAGAGAAGTATGTTAAATACATACACCCACTACACATGCATGCTACAAATATACACACAAGACACTCATCAAGTCACATATTACTATTAACTTTTATTAATATTGTTATGTCCTTATGACACTAGATTAAGAAGCATATGTAATATATCTGATGTTATAGCTCCACATTAGGGGGAGTGACACCATGAGTTACAACTTTCAAATTCACTTCTATTACCTAATTTGCTTTGTTCTCTTGGTATCCTTTGTTGAAAAGAATACCCAGGTAGGCTCATGAGCTGGGACCTAGCTGCTGATTGGTGGCTGCACATATATGCCTCTTGTCACTGGCTTACTGATGCATTTAGCTAATTCCCAGTAATGCATTGCTGCTCCTTCAATAAAGGATACCAAGAAAATTAAGCAAAATTGATAATAGATGTAAATTGGTAAGTTGTTTAAAATGTAATGCTCTATCTGAATTATTTTAGGTTTCAAGTCAGTTTAAGGATGGAATAGTTTATCTAAAGTTTTAAAAGCATTTTTTTTTTTCATTATTCAATTCAAGTATGTTTGCAATAGATTTGTTTTCATTTTGCTGCAGTGAATTCTAATTAAAGGGACAGTAAAGTCACAATTAAACTTTCTTGATTCAGATAGAGTATGCAATTTTAAACAACTTTCCAATGTACTTCTGTTATCAAACTTGCTTTGTTCTCTTGGCCTCTTTTATTGAAGAGTAAAACTAGGTAGACTAATAAGAGCTCAGGAGTGTCCATGTGTCTTTAGTACCCTATGGCAGCAGTGTTTTGCAACATTATTTGTAGCTTTATTATAAAAAAACCTAAAACAAATATTATTTTTTCACTTTTTTTGTAAGGGGGGGGGGGGGGGGGCGCTTCAGGTTTATGTGCCTACAGGCACCTGAGATGTAAATCCGGCCCTGTCCGCGCTTTAGTAAATCGGCCCCTTAGTAGCTATTTTTGACATCTTTAGCATCTGCTTTTTCAATAAATATACTTTTATAGTTTTCTTTTGAGGTTCTGAGATGGTTTAACATCGTAGCTATTATGTTTTTAGAATAATCCAGTTAATGATATAAATTTGTGTTTTTACTAGTTACAATAACTAGTTTAATGTTAAATGTTGCAAATAACTTTGTAAATTTAAAAAAGCAAAACATACCATTATCATTTGTTTTATTAAATTATATATGTTCCATATCAAGTAAAATATAAAATAACAAATAAATCAGTATGTTCCTAAGAAATACAAGAGTGCTATCAATATTTGTTTGGACTTATCTTTACATTTTCTTCAGAAATAAGGTTATACTATGATGCAACTATCTTTTAAAGCAGTCACATTGCCAACATGCCTGACTTTTCACTGGAATAATATAAACTAGGGATGGGCAGTCAGTAACTCTTAATTGGGCACAAAATTGAAAATTCTACCATTTGACTTGTATGCAAGACTTTTTCTGCCTTTTTCTTTTTTAAAAACCATTTGAATTAATTTACCTTTAATTTTGACATCTAAAATCTATCTATCTTTTCTCTTGCTATTCATCCTTATATGGCCTAGTTTCATAGAAGCTTGTGACGGTGCTGAGTTCATCTTCTAAATTTATTGAGCATTGCCCCAGTTATATTGTCCTTTTTTGGCACAGAGACATTGGCATATTTATGTTTTGTGCTGCCCTAGGCACTCAAAATTCTGCTGCCCCATACCCCCCCTCCCCGCTTTAAATGTTTTATGCCTTCTTTCCACTTAATATTTTTTTTGGTCAGTGTGTAAAATGTTTTTGTTTTGTTTGTTTTTTCATAACAATTCTAAAGAAAATGGGCTAGCAAAACACTTGCATACAGGTGGGTTGAATTGCACGCGGATCATACCATTTTCTCCCTGAGAGAAGGGAGAGAAAAAAAGGGGAGGGGAGAAAAAGGAGGGAAATAAGGGAGGGAGAGAGAGAGATAAGAGAAAAGTAGGGAGGGAGAGGAGAAAAGGGGGAGGGAAAGAAAGGAGTGAAAGAAGGGAGCAAGGGAGGGAGTTGAGAGAAAGAAGGGAGGGAAAGAAGGGAGGAAGTTGAGGTAGGGAGGGAGTTGAGGGAGGAAGGGAGGGAGAAAGGGAAAGAATGAAGAGAGGAATGGAGGGAAAGAAGAATACACTTTGAAACAATCACTGCCCTTTACATGCAACAACATACATTAATTACCATTATTCAAGTAATTCAACTTTTTAAGTGTCCGTTTACTATTTACTCCATGGGTTCATGAATGCAGAGAAAGCTAGCTATTAGTAGCTAACATATATTAGCACTGAGAGTTTATGATTAGACATCACAGGCTGATCTAAGCAATGCACACACGCATCCAGTCTTCTCCTCCTTCTCATAAGTTCTCCTCCAGCCTCACCTTGGAAGCATATCTCTGGGCAAGTTTCTCACCAAGAACGCTTCCACTGCATAAATGCCGGCAGCTCTAAATGAAGCAACGGTTTAAAGGAGCACTGCCTGTAAAGAGCGACCTTAATCAGTGCACGTGCCTTGGGGTCGATCCGATAAAAATCGTCGCCCGCAAAAGCCGGCGACGCCAAGAATTGCGCGGATTTGGTATCCTATATACGGCGTAAGCTAGAAGTTACGCGCGTATATTTCTGCCGTCGCCCGCAGTTTTTTGGGCCATAGGCAGGTATACCAAACCCGCGCAGTTTGGTATCCAATATGCAGCGTAAGGACTTACGTGGCGAAAATGGAGAAAACTTACTCCATTTTCACCTCGCCACAAAAAGCAGCCGTAAGAAGCCTTACGCTGACTATTGGAGCCCCGTAACTCCCTAAACTAGCTGCTAAAATAAACCTAACACCTAACGCATGCGCAATGTCTATCTACCTGTCAACCGCGATCTTCTAAAATAAACCTAACACCTAACGCATGCGCAATGTCTATCTACCTGTCAACCGCGATCTTCTAAAATAAACCTAACACCTAACGCATGCGCAATGTCTATCTCCCTGTCAACCGCGATCCCCCCCCCCACCCCCAAATCCCTAATAAAGTTATTACCCCCTAAAACGCCGCTCCCGGACCCCGCCGCCATCTACATAAACTAACCCCCTACTGTGAGCCCCTAAAACCGCCGCCATCTACCTTATCTATCCCGTAATCTGACCCCTTACACCGCCGCCACCTATATAAAAATTATTAACCCCTAATTTAATCTACCTACCCCGCCGCCAGCTATGTTATCTATATTAACCCTAAGTATATTATAGTTAATATAGTTATTACATTATATATATTAACTATATTAACCCTAATTATATTAGTGTTAATATAGTTAATATAGTTACTATAGTATTTATATTAACTATATTAACTCTATCTAACCCTAACACCCCTAACTAAATTTATATTAAATTAATCTAATTAATTTATAAACTAAAATATTCCTATTTAAATCTAAATACTTACCTATAAAATAAACCCTAAGATAGCTACAATATAATTAATAATTACATTATAGCTATGTTAGGGTTAATATTTATTTTACAGGTAAATAGTTAATTATTTTAACTAGGTATAATAGATATTAAATAGTTATTAACTATTTAATATCTACCTAGTTAAAATAATTACCCAATTACCTGTAAAATAAATCCTAACCTAAATTACAAATACACCTACACTATCAATAAATTTAATAAACTACTAACATCTATCTAAAAATACAATTAAATTAACTAAACTAAATTACAAAAAAAAACAAACACTAAATTACAAAAAATAAAAAAAAGATTACAAGATTTTAAAGCTAATTACACCTATTCTAAGCCCCCTAATAAAATAATAAACCCCCAAAATAAAAAAAATTCCCTGCCCTATTCTAAATTAAACATATTTCAAAGCTCTTTACCTTACCAGCCCTTAAAAGGGCCTTTTGTGGGGCATGCCCCAAATAATTCAGCTCTTTTGCATTCAACAAATACAATCACCCCCCCCCCCCATTACAACCCACCACCCACATACCCCTATTCTAAACCCACCCAAACCCCCCTTAAAAAATCCTAACACTACCCCCCTGAAGATCTCCCTACCTTGTCTTCACCACACCGGGCCGATTGAGCTCGCATTCTATTGGCTGTTCCGATCAGCCAATAGAATGCGAGCTCAATCTGATTGGCTGATTGGATCAGCCAATCGGATTGAACTTGAATCTGATTGGCTGAAGCAGCGGTCTAAAGGTCTAAAGACTACTGCTCCATAACCCTATCCGCCTGCTCTGATGAGGCAGACAGGAATCACCACAATTCAACCAGATCGAGTACGATCGGGTTGATTGACACCCCCCTGCTCGCGGCCCATTGGCCGCGAGTCTGCATGGGGCAGCGTTGCACCAGCAGCTCTTGTGAGCTGCTGGTGCAATACTGAATACGGAGAGCGTATTGCTCTCCATATTCAGCGAGGTCTGGCGGACCTGATCCGCACTGTCGGATCAGGTCCGACAGACATTTGATAAATAGGCCTCTTAGAGAACAAGGTGGATCCTTATGGGACTGAATATCCCTTTTAAAGATTGGGAATTTATTGGGCAGCAGTTCAGGGCACTGTTCTGTCATGTGAAGGCTTTTTTGATTTTGGCTATGGGGATTTATTTGCACAAGTTTACCTTTTATTTTATTTGGGTGATATCTTTTTAAGGAGGTTGTTGGCGGTTCTTTTTACCACATCTCACTTTTGAATTTGGATCATTTGACCGCTCAGTTACTTCTTGAGTGCTGAATGCTTTGTTTCTAGCCTGTTGCTTCTCTCTGATGTTTCCAGGATCTGCAGTTTGAACAGGATTATTTTATCTGCTGGTGTGGATTGGATTCCTGGTTATCGGTTGGGTGAGTCTCTCCAGCATGGCTGGGGTGTAGAGGTGCCGGTTTTAATAAATTATTTGTTATCTATGCCTAAAGTTTTTGCATTCTAAATATTTATATAAAAATTAGAGTATAGGGGAAATAAAGGGATTTTTTATTTACTATCGGCTAGCTTTAGAGTTTTGTCGGTAACGACCCGCGTAGCTAACGCTGGCTTTTTTCCCCCCGCACCTTTTAAATACCGCTGGTATTTAGAGTTCACAGAAGGGCTGCGTTAGGGTCCAAAAAGGGAGCGTAGAGCATATTTACCGCCACTGCAACTATCAATACCAGCGGTGCTTACGGACGCGGCCAGCTTCAAAAACGTGCTCGTGCATGATTCCCCCATAGGAAACAATGGGGCTGTTTGAGCTGAAAAAAAACCTAACACCTGCAAAAAAGCAGCGTTCAGCTCCTAACGCAGCCCCATTGTTTCCTATGGGGAAACACTTCCTATGTCTGCACCTAACACTCTAACATGTACCCACGAGTCTAAACACCCCTAACCTTACACTTATTAACCCCTAATCTGCCGCCCCCTGCATATTATTATTAACCCCTAATCTGCCGCTCCGTACACCGCCGCAACCTTCATTATACCTATGTACCCCTAATCTGCTGCCCCTAACACCGCCGACCCCTATATTATATTTATTAACCCCTAATCTGCCCCCCACAACGTCGCCGCCAGCTACCTACAATAATTAACCCCTAATCTGCCGACCGGTCCTCACCGCTACTATAATAAATGTATTAACCCCTAATCCGCCTCACTCCCGCCTCAATAACCCTATAATAAATAGTATTAACCCCTAATCTGCCCATCCTAACATCGCTGACACCTAACTTCAAGTATTAACCCCTAATCTGCCGACCGGACCTCACCGCTACTCTAATAAATTTATTAACCCCTAAAGCTAAGTCTAACCTTAACACTAACACCCCCCTAAATTAAATATAATTTAAATCTAACGAAATAAATTAACTCTTATTAAATAAATTATTCCTATTTAAAACTAAATACTTACCTGTAAAATAAACCCTAATATAGCTACAATATAAATAATAATTATATTGTAGCTATCTTAGGATTTATTTTTATTTTACAGGTAACTTTCAATTTATTTTAACTAGGTACAATAGCTATTAAATAGTTATTAACTATTTAATAGCTACCTAGCTAAAATAAAGAGAAATTTACCTGTAAAATAAAAACTAACCTAACTTACAATTAAACCTAACACTACACTATCATTAAATTAATTAAATAAATTAACTACAAATAACTACAATTAAATACAATTACATAAACTAACTAAAGTACAAAAAATAAAAAAAGCTAAGTTACAAAAAATAAAAAAATAAGTTACAAACATTTTAAAAATAGTACAATAATTTTAAGCTAATTACACCTAATCTAAGCCCCCTTATAAAATAACAAAGCCCCCAAAATAAAAAAAATGCCCTACCCTATTCTAAATTAAAAAAGTTCAAAGCTTACCAGCCCTTAAAAGGGCCTTTTGTGGGGCATGCCCCAAAGAAAACTGCTCTTTTGCCTGTAAAAGAAAAATACAACCCCCCCAACATTAAAACCCACCACCCACATACCCCTAATCTAACCCAAACCCCCCTTAAATAAACCTAACACTACCCCCCTGAAGATCATCCTACCTTGAGTCGTCTTCACTCAGCCGACCATCGATGGAACCGAAGATGAGATCCGGAGCGGCAGAAGTGATCCATACGGGCGATGTCATCTTCCAAGCGGCGCTGAAGAAGTCTTCCATCCCGGCGATGTCATCTTCCAAGCGGGGTCTTCAATCTTCTTCTTCAGGATCCATCTTCATTCTGCCGACGCGGAACATCCTTCTTCCCCGACGGACTACCGACGAATGAAGGCTCCTTTAAGGGACGTCATCCAAGATGGCGTCCCTCGAATTCCGATTGGCTGATAGGATTCTATCAGCCAATCGGAATTATGGTAGGAAAATTCTGATTGGCTGATGGAATCAGCCAATCAGATTCAAGTTCAATCCGATTGGCTGATCCAATCAGCCAATCAGATTGAGCTTGCATTCTATTGGCTGTTCCGATCAGCCAATAGAATGAAAGCTCAATTTGATTGGCTGATTGGATCAGCCAATCGGATTGAACTTGAATCTGATTGGCTGATTCCATCAGCCAATCAGAATTTTCCTACCTTAATTCCGATTGGCTGATAGAATCCTATCAGCCAATCGGAATTTGAGGGAGGCCATCTTGGATGACGTCCCTTAAAGGAACCTTCATTCTGTTTTAGGACGTCGGAAGAAGAGGATGGATCCGCGCTGGAGGTCTTGAAGATGGAGCCGCTCGTCATCGGATGGAAGAACATAGAAGATGCGGCTTGGATGAAGATGTTTGCCGGTCCGGATCTACTCTTCTGCCCGGATAGGATGAAGACGTCTGCCCGAAGATGGAATTCTTCAGCCGCCGCTTGGATCAAGACTTCAGCCGGAGGATGGACGTCACTCTTCAGCCCCCGCTTGGGCTTGGATGAAGACTTCGGAGGCTCTTCTGGACCGATCGGTGAACCCGGTGTGGTGAAGACAAGGTAGGGAGATCTTCAGGGGCTTAGTGTTAGGTTTATTTAAGGGGGGTTTGGGTTAGATTAGGGGTATGTGGGTGGTGGGTTGTAATGTTGGGGGGGGTATTGTATGTTTTTTTTTTCAGGCAAAAGAGCTGAATTCTTTGGGGCATGCCCCGCAAAGGGCCCTTTTAAGGGCTGGTAAGGTAAAAGAGCTTTTCTATTTTAATTTTAGAATAGGGTAGGGCATTTTTTTATTTTGGGGGTCTTTGTTATTTTATTAGGGGGCTTAGAGTAGGTGTAATTAGCTTAAAATTGTTGTAATATTTTTCTAATGTTTGTAAATATTTTTTTATTTTTTGTAACTTAGTTCTTTTTTATTTTTTGTAATTTAGTCTAGTTGATTTAATTGTAGATAATTGTAGGTATTTAATTTAATTAATTTATTGATAGTGTAGTGTTAGGTTTAATTGTAACTTAGGTTAGGATTTATTTTACAGGTAATTTTGTAATTATTTTAACTAGGTAGCTATTAAATAGTTATTAACTATTTAATAGCTATTGTACCTGGTTAAAATAATTACAAAGTTGCCTGTAAAATAAATATTAATCCTAAAATAGCTACAATATAATTATAATTTATATTGTAGCTATATTAGGGTTTATTTTACAGGTAAGTATTTAGCTTTAAATAGGAATAATTTATTTAATAAGAGTTAATTTATTTTGTTAGATTTAAATTATATTTAACTTAGGGGGGTGTTAGGGTTAAGGTTAGACTTAGCTTTAGGGGTTAATAAATTTATTAGAGTAGCGGTGAGGTCCGGTCGGCAGATTAGGGGTTAATACTTAAAGTTAGGTGTCGGCGATGTTAGGGAGGGCAGATTAGGGGTTAATACTATTTATTATAGGGTTATTGAGGCGGGAGTGAGGCGGATTAGGGGTTAATACATTTATTATAGTGGCGGTGAGGTCCGGTCGGCAGATTAGGGGTTAATAATTGTAGGTAGGTGGAGGCGACGTTGGGGGCGGCAGATTAGGGGTTAATAAATATAATATAATATTTTGGCGGTATAAGGGGCAGCAGATTAGGGGTTCATAGGGATAACGTAGGTGGCGGCGGTGTGCGGTCGGCAGATTGGGGTTAAAAATTTTTATTAGAGTGGCGGCGATGTGAGGGGACCTCGGTTTAGGGGTACATAGGTAGTTTATGGGTGTTAGTGTACTTTAGAGCACAGGAGTTAAGAGCTTTATAAACCGGCGTTAGCCCAGAAAGCTCTTAACTTCTGACTTTTTTCTGCGGCTGGAGTTTTGTCGTTAGATTTCTAACGCTCACTTCAGCCAAGACTCTAAATACCGGCGTTAGAAAGATCCCATTGAAAAGATAGGATACGCAAATGGCGTAGGGGGATCTGCGGTATGGAAAAGTCGCGGCTGCAAAGTGAGCGTTAGACCCTTTCCTGACTGACTCTAAATACCAGCGGTAGCCCAAAACCAGCGTTAGGAGCCTCTAACGCTGGTTTTGACGGCTAACGCCAAACTCTAAATCTAGCCGCAAGGATGCCGATCCCAAGCTTTCTCTGTCATTAGTACAGTAGATTCTGAGGAGGTTAATTTTAGATTGAAACTGGAGCATCTCCGTTTACTTTTAAAGGAGGTTTTAGCTACTTTGGATAACTTTGAAACAATTACAGAGGCTAATAAACTGAATATAGTTTTTGATGTCAAACCTAAATCTGTGGAGGTTTTTCCTGTTCCCTGATCACATGTCTGACATTATATCTCAGGAATGGGAGAAGCCGGTGTTCCTTTTAACCATTCTCCTGTGTTTAAAAATATGTTTCCTGTGGCTGATTCAGTGCAAGATCTGTGGCGCACTGTTCCTATTGTAGAGGGTGCTATATCTACCTTAGCTAAGAGAACTACTATTCCTCTTGAAAATAGTTCCTCTTTTAGAGACCCCATGGATAAGAAACTGGAGGGTTATTTAAGAAAGAAGTTTCTTCATCAGGGTTTGCAGTGGCAACCAGTTGCTAGTATTGCAACAGTTGCTGGTGTAGCTTCTTATTGGTGTGACTCATTGTCTGATTTAATTTCAGAGGAGACTATGATAGAGGAGATGCAGGATAGAATCAAGGCTCTAAAATTGGTAGAGGTAGGTAGTTTTCTTACTACAGGATAATAAAAATAGACCCAAGGGTCATCCGACTTATAATTTTTGTTCCTTTTGTAACTTTAAGGGACAGAAATCTTCCTTGTCTTCTAAATCTGAGCAAGCCAAGACTTCTTGAAGAGCTAGCTAGTCCTGGAATAAGGTTAAGCAATCCAGAAAGCCTTCCGCTGATGCTAAGGCAGCATGAAGGGGCTGCCCCCGATCCAGTGCTGGATCAGGTAGGGGGCAGGCTTTCCTTCTTTCAGCAGGCTTGAATTTGCGATGCTCCAGATCCTTGGGCAGTGGATGTGGTCTCTCAGGAATACAGGATAGGATTCTAATCTTGTCCCCCCAGGGGCAGATTCTATTATTAAGATTATCTTAAAACCAGGTAAAGAGAGAAGCCTTCTTAAACAGCGTAAGGGATCTGTCTTCTCTGGGAGTAATTATCCCAGGTTTTCTAGCAGAACAGGGTCAGGGATTTTATTCAAATCTTATTGTGGTTCCTAAAAAAGAGGGAACTTCTTGACCCATTCTAGACCTCAAGTCTCTCAACAAGTTTCTCAAGGTTCCTTCCTACAAAATGGAGACTATTCATTCTATTCTCCCTCTAGTTCAGGAGGGTCAATTTATGACCACCATAGATCTGAAGGATGCATATCTTCATGTGCCTATCCACAGGGAACATTTCAAGTTCCTGAGGTTTGCTTTTTTGGATCAACATTTCCAATTTGTAGCCCTTCCTTTTCGGCCTCGCCACTGCTCTTTTGGCTTTGGCCAGATCTCTAGGGATTGCTGTGGCTCCTTACCTGGACAATAATTTGGTTCAGGCACCATCTTTCAGTTAGCAAGATCCCATACAGATTCTCTGTTAGACATTCTCCGCTCTCACGGGTGGAAGGTGAATCTAGGGAAATTTTCCTTGGTGCCAAGTACCAGGCTAAGTTTTCTGGGGACAATTATAGACTCAGTATCTATGTAGATTTTTTTGACGGAGGTCAGAAAATTCAAGCTTCTGGAGGCCTGTCGTTCTCTTCAGTCCTCAGTTCATCCAACAGTGGCAGTGTGCATGGAAGTAATTGGTCTCATGGTAGCATCCATGGACATTATTCCATTTGCTCACTTCCATCTGAGAGCTCTACAGTTATGTATGTTCAGTCAATGGAACAGAGACCACTCGGATCGCTCTCAGAGGATAGTTTTAGACTCTCAGACAAGGATTTCTCTATCTTGGTGGATCTCCCAAGACCATTTGTCTCAGGGTACTTGTTTCCTGAGATCTTCTTGGGAGATTGTGACCACGGATGCCAGCCTGTTAGGCTGGGGAGCAGTTTGGGGGTCACTAAGAGCTCAGGAACTTTGGACTCAGGAGGAGTCTGCCCTCCCTATAAATATCCTAGAATTGAGAATTGGCCTCAACTGAGTTTAGTCTGGTTTATCAGATTTCAATCGGACAACATCACTTCAACCACCAAGGAGGAACTCAGAGCTTGTTAGCTATGGAGGTGACTCACATTCTTCAGTGGGCAGAGTCTCACAATTGTCATCTCTCTGCAATTCATATCCCAGGGGCGGACAACTGGAAAGCAGATTAGCTAAACAAGCAGATGTTTCATCCAGGGGAATGGGCTCTCCATTCAGAAGTTTTTTCGATGTTAACCCTCAAATGGGCAGTTCCGGAGCTGGATCTGATGGCATCTCTTCTAAACGCCAAATTTCCAAAATCCAGAGCAAGAGATCCTCAAGCAGTTCTGGTAGATGCCCTGGCAGTGCCATGGGATTTTGGTCTAATTTATCTGTTTCCTCCGGTTGCCCTCCTTCCTCGAGTGATAGCTTGTATCAAACAGGAGCAGGCTTTGGTGATTCTAACAGCTCCTGCGTGGCCTCGCAGAACTTGGTTTGCGGACCTAGTGAAGATGTCTTAATTTCCTCCGTGGAAATTGCCTATGAGGAAGGATCTTCTTCTTCAGGTTCCCTTCCTCCGTCCGAACTTAGTCTCTCTGAAGCTGACTGCTTGCAGATTGAATGCTTAGGGGCCTATCTATCAAGGTCCGAATGGAGCTTGATTGCCCGTGTTTCTGGCGAGTCTTCAGACTCGCCAGAAACAGCAGTTATGAAGCAGCGGTCTAAAGACCGCTGCTCCATAACCCTGTCCACCTGCTCTGAGCAGGCGGACAGGAATCGCTGCAATTCATCCCGATCGAGTACGATCGGGTTGATTGACACCTCGCTGCTGGTGGCCCATTGGCCGCAAGTCTGCAGGAGGCGGCGTTGCAGCAGCAGCTCTTGTGAACTGCTGGTGCAATGCTGAATACGGAGAGCGTATTGCTCTCCGTATTCAGCGAGTTCTGGTGGACCTGACCTGCACTGTCGGATCAGGTCCGCCAGACTTTGTTAAATAGAGGCCTTAGTCTTATCCAGATGAGGTTTTTCTGTGAAGGTTATTGAGACTATGATTCAGACTCGTAAGCCTGTTACTCACAAGATTTATTATAACGTATGGAGTAAATACCTTCATTGGTGTGGTTCTAGGGTTTTTTCTTGGAGTCAATACAGACATTTAAATAAACCATTTTACAAGCGGTTGTAATTATTGTTATTATTATTATTTTCCACATTGCTAGCTGTTCCCATTAAGGGTCAAATTAAAAGTTAAGTGCTATTTAGCGATTTTGATATATCACTAATGTGTCCTTTCTTCAGGAGGGCCTGGAGAAAGGCTTATCAGTTAGTACCCTAAAGGGTCAGATCTTGGCTCTGTCGATTCTTCTGCAGAAGCCAGATGTTCAATCTTTTGTCCAGGCTTTGGTTAGAATCAGGCCTGTGTTTAGGTCAATTGCTCCTCCTTGGAGTCTTAATCTGGTTCTCAAAGTTCTGCAGCAGGCTCCATTTGAGCCTATGCATTCTGTTGATATTAAGTTATTGTCCTGGAAGGTTTTGTTTCTGCTGGCTATTTCTTCTGCCCGTAGAGTTTTGGAGCTTTCGGCTCTACAATGTGACTCTCCTTATATTATTCTTTATGCGAATAAGGCGGTCCTCCATACTAAATTAGGATTCCTACCTAAGGTGGTTTCGGAACGCAATATTAACCAAGAAATTGTTTTTCCTTCATTTTGTCCTAATTCTTCCTCTAAGAAAGAGCTGTTGTTGCACAATCTGGATGTTGTGCGTGTTTTGAAGTTCTATTTGCAGGTTACAAAAGATTTTAGTCAATCTTCTGCTCTTTTTGTTGTCTTTTCTGGTAATCGGAGAGGTCAGAAGGCTTCTTCTTCTACTCTTTCCTTCTGGTTGAGAAGTGTTATTTGATTGGCTTATGAGACAGCTGTACAGCAGCCTCCATAGAAAATTATGGCTCACTCCACTAGGGCTGTCGCTTCCTCTTGGGCATTTAAAACTGATGTTTCTATGGAACAGATTTGCAAGGCGGCCACTTGGTCATCATTGCATACTTTTTCAAAATGTGATCTTTTTGCCTCAGCTGAGTCTTCTTTTGGGAGGAAAGCTCTTCAAGCGGTGGTGCCTTCTGTTTAGGCTCGCTTGTCTTGTGTATCCCTCCCTTCAATTCTGTGGACTCTAGCTTTGGTATTGGCTCCCACTAGTAATTGAATGGATTTGTGGACTCTCCATGCCATTGGAAAGAAAATATAATTTATGCTTACCTGATAAATTATTTTCTTTCCTGGCATGGAGAGTCCACAACCCGCCCTTATTTTAAGACGTCTTTTTGTCATTTTCTAAACCTGAGGCACCTCTATACCCTTTGGGGCCAAATTATCAAGGGCCTAATGGCCCCTGACTCCCCTGTCTTAAAACCGCTGCGCCTTAATTCGTCCGCCACCTCTGAGCGGCAGACAGCAATCAGTCTGATCAAATACGATCTGGTTGATTGACACCCCCTGCTAGCGGCCGCAAATCTGCCGGGAGCGGCATTGCACAAGCAGTTAACCAGAACTGCTTGTGCAAAGTTAAATGCTGAAAGCGTATGCTGTCGGCATTTAGCGAAGTCGGGCGGACATGATTCGCTACAGCGAATCATGTCCACCCGCCATATGATAATTTGGCCCCTTTGTGTCTTCTTCTCTTTACATGATTCCTCGGCTGAATCACTGGGGATTGTGGGAAGTGGGAGAATACTTGAAGCTTTGCTGGGGTGTTCTTTGCCTCCACCTGGTGACCAGGAGATGAATTCCCACTAGTAATTGAATGGATTTGTGGACTCTCCATGCCAGGAAAGAAAAGAATTTATCAGGTAAGCATAAATTATTATTTTGTCTATATAGCTTTTTATTAGTGGGTACTCCTGAAATTTGCACGTATTGGTACCTAAGGTGCCCAATACCCGATATCTTGCACGTTTAGGGCCCCATTATGAGTGGAGCGAATATGTTTATGCGCAAGCAATATCGGGTTTTTTGTGAGGTTAAATTGCGCTGGTACGCAATATTCTAGCTTTGGATTTTTGTGCTTGTTAGGTTTTACTTTCAACTCATAATACCAGCGCAACCCGACAAGCGCAGAAATGTTACTTTTAGCACATTAGTGATATAGGGAAATCGCTAAATAACGCTTAACTTTTAATCTGGCCCTCAATGGGAACAGCTAGCAGTGTGGAAAATAATAATAATAACAATAATTACAATCGCTTGTAAAATGGTTTATTTAAATGTCTGTAGTGGTACTTCTGTTTTGTTAATGTAAAGTAGTCTTTTTGGTTCGGACGATAGGTGTCTTAGCAATCTCTCACTGGGGGTGCTCTGGGCGGTCTAGACTGGTTGGGATTTTTCACCTACACAGGCTCAGAATGCGGAATTCCTCAAGACTCTATGGCCCTGATGAAGTATTTAGACTTGCAGTCGTCTCTTGCTATTTCAAAGATGACAAGGTTATAACCCTGTATGATACATGTGGTCAAGTAAATCCATCTTATCTCTAATCCCCTTTACATGATAAAATATACAAGTTGGCAGGGCTGAGCTGACTACCCTCCAAGATGGACACGTGAGTCTGAGCTCCAGCGCCACAGAAGCACTCAGTGCGAATGTACAGGGGCATCCGGACACCTACCCCTCTCTGAGCCCACTGCACACATCACCCACAGCATAGGGGTCAGGCAAATATCCTTGCCACAAGTAGGATGTGGCGTGGCTAACAGATTATCCAGCATGCAATGGGAGTTAGTGTCCTGGACCTAGGCAACATTTTGCCCTTGTCTTAACTGGAAGCTATATCTTCCTCATTGAGGCTTTAAAGGGACAGTTTACTCAAAAATGTTCTCCCCTTTAATTTGTTCCCAATGATCCACTTTACCTGCTGGAGTGTATTAAATTGTTTACAAGTAGCTCCTTTAACCTTATATTGGCATTTGAAATAGTTGATTTAGCATGTGGTATCCCCACCTATTCTGAAAGTTTGTGGCCGCAGGTCCAAGCTATAGATAAGCTTTGTAAACACAGCCAGCAGAAGAAATTACACTCTCAGTGGGATATAGAAGAGATAAGGTAATAAAATGTTGATTTTCCATTGTTCTCTCCAAGTATTGGTGATTGGTTTATGGACAGATATAAGATAAAGAAGCATGCATATGTACACAATGTGATACAGTAATGAGATCTGATTATACCTACAAGCTCAACCCATTTTATTAGGTTGTGGCTTCAAAACACAAAATCAGAGCTTTAATATACACAAATAAACCTTAGAAAGCTAATTTTCATACATTTTTTACTCTGCAGTTGGTATAAAAAGCAATTGTAAACACATTAAGGAAAAACTATTTTACAGTATACTGTCCCTTTAAGGATACCCTGCACACGGCCCCTATTGCCACTATTGGATGTGGTAGCTGTTATAAAACACAACTGCTGAGCCTTCATTAGAACTTCCAGTGCTAAGCCGCAATTAAACATATTTTACACAATCTCGAGCCTATTTGTAGCGACTTGCTCTCTATCTAACTTCTATATATCTTCATGTAATGCACCTGAATTCCTCTCCCATTAAGTGGAAGCTGACTGTGTTACAGATATACAAGTCTAGCCTCCCCACTGGCTTCTATGTGCATATGGGACAGTTTTACAATTAGTTGGCTGCCTGCATAACTGCATGTAATGAATGTAACATCAAGTGCCTCTTAGACCAGCAATCTGTTATTGTTGTGAGCAACTGCTACACTACTTTCCACTTGTTATGCAAGAAATGATTTGTAAAAATGTTCATTGTTTGTCTATATCACTACTATTGGCTACACTATTCACTGGACAATCGTAGGGAGACTCAAAGTGCCTATCACTTTTAGTTTATTTTCCTCTATAATTCATAAATACTGGAGGGAGTTATCTGTAATAGGAGATAAAAAAGAGGGCGCCACATAGGGTGATATTGTTGGATAAAAGTTCAAATGGGTAATTATTATCGTCGCTTACCGGAGAACGATGCACCGTATTGTAACCGGTGCTGACAGGCAGGCTAACACTTTCAGTGGTTAGCACACTGGGTGGCCTCCGGCAGGTTGTACATAGCTGGTACTCAGCGTTCACTTGATTGGTGTGCGTCTGTGCAGCTGCAGCTAGCGAGTCAGACACTGTGGTGGATCAGACAATTTCAAACCTTTATCAGGGAGGAAGCACTGCAGTAGATCGAACACTTTGACACCTTAACCAGGAAGGTTCAATAGAGAACAGAGGACAACTTCCGTATATAAAATAAATGAATTTTATTCCATACAAACTGCTACGCGTTTCTAGACCTACACCGGTCTTTTCATCAGGCATACAAACAATGGATGCCTGAAGAAACGGTTTATACCGAGAAACGCGTTGCATGATTTTTACTTATTGTATATGAGGGATATATGTACTTTTAACTATTGATAATTTTATTAAATCTTTTTTAACCATATAAACCTCATTGCAATTGATTATTCCTGAGCTACCTGTTCATTCTGAATGCTGTGGATCTTCCTGCATTATCCCCTGTACAGCCAGCTGGGTTGCTGAGAAAGCCAGCCTGCCTCTATTGGCACAACTGAGTGCCGCCACACTCCTGCTTTCCATATTGCTGGACACATCACACACCATCAGTCTAGACACTGAATCTTCTACCTTGGATACCAGGGATTGCCATATCAGCCAGCTGGTGTGCTGCGAATACCAGCCCGCTCCTATAGGCACACCAGAGTGCCTTTCCAGATTGTGAGTACCCTGCACATGTATTATATGTGATTTTGGCTGTTTCAGATTCACACATACGGCGCCTCTTTCCTTGTGTTTTGATTTTAGATTTATTAACCGTTGGAGGGTGAAGATTGAGTGCTGCCTTCATAGAAGATAGATACCTGTACCACATTGGACTTCCTTGGACTCACTGTCTTTTTGTTTTCCACCTATGATTCAGGACTGTGGCATATAGTAGTGTGCTCACACACACCATTATTATATCTACATTATTATTATATCTATGCCATATCAGCAATCTGCCGACTAATGGTCTGAAATATTTATATATTAACACGTAGGCACACATATATATTGTTTATTATTCATACTAGCGCCCCCTATTGGGTTATACCCTTTGTTTTTTTAGTTTGATATATAGCCACTCTTGGGCTTAAAGGGACATGAAACCCAAAATTTTTCTTTCATGATTCAGATAGCGAATACAATTTTAAACAACTTTCCATTTTACTTCTATTATTTAATTTGCTTCCTTCTCTTGTTATACTTTGCTGAAAGGTTTATCTAGGCAAGCTCAGGGGCAGGGTTCTAGCGGTTGATTGGTGCCTGCATATATATATTGATTGTGATTGGCTCACCCACATGTTCAGTTAGAAACCAGTAGTGCATTGCTGCTCCTTCAACAAATGATTCCAAGAGAAAGAAACAGATTAGATAATAGAAGTAAATTAGAAAGTTGTTTGAAATTGTATTCTCTATCTGAATCATGAAAGACAATTTTTGGGTTTCATGTCCCTTTAATAAAGTACCATACAAATTAGGTAGGTATAGTAACCTGCAATATAAAAAATACACAGATGAGGTATAAAGGAACAGCCAACACAATCTGGGATCTCTTAGAACTGTTTATAAATAAAGCTTGCTGTTAACTAGATAACTAGAGGAGTGTCATACCCTTTGAGTAACATTGCTCATTTAAAGATTGGCATTTCCCTTTCTAGGACATATGAATTATGTGAAAGCTAGATGTAACTCTAAGGAGCTGGTATATCTGCTCAGGAATATAGGAATGGGGAGATATGTTTAAGCATGCTAGATGTAACTCTAAGGTGCTGGTATACCTGCTCGGGAATATAGGAATGGGGAGATATGTTTAAGCAAGCTAGATGTAACTCTAAGGAGCTGGTATATCTGCTCAGGAATATAGGAATGGGGAGATAAGTTTAAGCAAGCTAGATGTAACTCTAAGGAGCTGGTATATCTGCTCAGGAATATGGGAGTGGAGAGATAAGTTTAAGCATGCTAGATGTAACTCTAAGGAGCTGGTATACCTGCTCGGGAATATAGGAATGGGGAGATATGTTTAAGCAAGCTAGATGTAACTCTAAGGAGCTGGTATATCTGCTCAGGAATATGGGAGTGGAGAGATAAGTTTAAGCATGCTAGATGTAACTCTAAGGAGCTGGTATATCTGCTCAGGAATATGGGAGAGGGGAGATAAGTTTAAGCAAGCTAGATGTAACTCTAAGGAGCTGGTATATCTGCTCAGGAATATGGGAGTGGGGAGATATAAGCATGCTAGATGTAACTCTAAGGAGCTGGTATATCTGCTCAGGAATAGGAGTGGGGAGATATGTTTAAGCAAGCTAGATGTAACTAAGGAGCTGGTATATCTGCTCAGGAATATAGGAGTGGGGAGATATGTTTAAACAAGCTAGATGTAACTCTAAGGAGCTGGTATATCTGCTCAGGAATATAGGAGTGGGGAGATATGTTTAAACAAGCTAGATGTAACTCTAAGGAGCTGGGATATCTGCTCAGGAATATGAGAGTGGGGAGATATGTTTAAGCATGCTAGATGTAACTCTAAGGAGCTGGGATATCTGCTCAGGAATATGAGAGTGGGGAGATAAGTTTAAGCAAGCTAGATGTAACTCTAAGGAGCTGGTATATCTGCTCAGGAATATGGGAGTGGAGAGATAAGTTTAAGCATGCTAGATGTAACTCTAAGGAGCTGGTATACCTGCTCGGGAATATAGGAATGGGGAGATATGTTTAAGCAAGCTAGATGTAACTCTAAGGAGCTGGTATATCTGCTCAGGAATATAGGAATGGGGAGATAAGTTTAAGCATGCTAGATGTAACTCTAAGGAGCTGGTATATCTGCTCAGGAATATAGGAATGGGGAGATAAGTTTAAGCATGCTAGATGTAACTCTAAGGAGCTGGTATATCTGCTCAGGAATATGGGAGTGGAGAGATAAGTTTAAGCATGCTAGATGTAACTCTAAGGAGCTGGTATACCTGCTCGGGAATATAGGAATGGGGAGATATGTTTAAGCAAGCTAGATGTAACTCTAAGGAGCTGGTATATCTGCTCAGGAATATAGGAATGGGGAGATAAGTTTAAGCATGCTAGATGTAACTCTAAGGAGCTGGTATATCTGCTCAGGAATATGGGAGTGGAGAGATAAGTTTAAGCATGCTAGATGTAACTCTAAGGAGCTGGTATACCTGCTCGGGAATATAGGAATGGGGAGATATGTTTAAGCAAGCTAGATGTAACTCTAAGGAGCTGGTATATCTGCTCAGGAATATAGGAATGGGGAGATAAGTTTAAGCATGCTAGATGTAACTCTAAGGAGCTGGTATATCTGCTCAGGAATATGGGAGTGGAGAGATAAGTTTAAGCATGCTAGATGTAACTCTAAGGAGCTGGTATACCTGCTCGGGAATATAGGAATGGGGAGATATGTTTAAGCAAGCTAGATGTAACTCTAAGGAGCTGGTATATCTGCTCAGGAATATAGGAACGGGGAGATAAGTTTAAGCATGCTAGATGTAACTCTAAGGAGCTGGTATATCTGCTCAGGAATATGGGAGTGGAGAGATAAGTTTAAGCATGCTAGATGTAACTCTAAGGAGCTGGTATATCTGCTCAGGAATATGGGAGTGGAGAGATAAATTTAAGCATGCTAGATGTAACTCTAAGGAGCTGGTATATCTGCTCAGGAATATGGGAGAGGGGAGATAAGTTTAAGCAAGCTAGATGTAACTCTAAGGAGCTGATATATCTGCTCAGGAATATGGGAGTGGGGAGATATAAGCATGTTAGATGTAACTCTAAGGAGCTGGTATATCTGCTCAGGAATAGGAGTGGGGAGATATGTTTAAGCATGCTAGATGTAACTAAGGAGCTGGTATATCTGCTCAGGAATATAGGAGTGGGGAGATATGTTTAAACAAGCTAGATGTAACTCTAAGGAGCTGGGATATCTGCTCAGGAATATGAGAGTGGGGAGATATGTTTAAGCATGCTAGATGTAACTCTAAGGAGCTGGGATATCTGCTCAGGAATATGAGAGTGGGGAGATAAGTTTAAGTAAGCTAGATGTAACTCTAAGGAGCTGGTATATCTGCTCAGGAATATGGGAGTGGAGAGATAAGTTTAAGCATGCTAGATGTAACTCTAAGGAGCTGGTATATCTGCTCAGGAATATGGGAGAGGGGAGATAAGTTTAAGCAAGCTAGACGTAACTCTAAGGAGCTGGTATATCTGCTCAGGAATATGGGAGTGGGGAGATATGTTTAAGCATGCTAGATGTAACTCTAAGGAGCTGGTATATCTGCTCAGGAATAGGAGTGGGGAGATATGTTTAAGCATGCTAGATGTAACTCTAAGGAGCTGGTATATCTGCTCAGGAATATAGGAGTGGGGAGATATGTTTAAACAAGCTAGATGTAACTCTAAGGAGCTGGGATATCTGCTCAGGAATATGAGAGTGGGGAGATATGTTTAAGCATGCTAGATGTAACTAAGGAGCTGGTATATCTGCTCAGGAATATAGGAGTGGGGAGATATGTTTAAACAAGCTAGATGTAACTCTAAGGAGCTGGGATATCTGCTCAGGAATATGAGAGTGGGGAGATATGTTTAAGCATGCTAGATGTAACTCTAAGGAGCTGGGATATCTGCTCAGGAATATGAGAGTGGGGAGATAAGTTTAAGCAAGCTAGATGTAACTCTAAGGAGCTGGTATATCTGCTCAGGAATATAGGAGTGGGGATATATGTTTAAACAAGCTAGATGTAACTCTAAGGAGCTGGTATATTTGCTCAGGAATATAGGAGTGGGGAGATAAGTTTACGCATGCTAGATGTAACTCTAAGGAGCTGGTATATCTGCTCAGGAATATAGGAGAGGGGAGATAAGTTTAAGCAAGCTAGATGTAACTCTAAGGAGCTGGTATATCTGCTCAGGAATATGGGAGTGGGGAGATATAAGCATGCTAGATGTAACTCTAAGGAGCTGGTATATCTGCTCAGGAATAGGAGTGGGGACATATGTTTAAGCATGCTAGATGTAGCTCTAAGGAGCTGGTATATCTGCTCAGGAATATAGGAGTGGGGAGATATGTTTAAACAAGCTAGATGTAACTCTAAGGAGCTGGGATATCTGCTCAGGAATATGAGAGTGGGGAGATATGTTTAAGCATGCTAGATGTAACTCTAAGGAGCTGGGATATCTGCTCAGGAATATGAGAGTGGGGAGATATGTTTAAGCAAGCTAGATGTAACTCTAAGGAGCTGGTATATCTGCTCAGGAATATAGGAGTTGGGAGATAAGTTTAAGCAAGCTAGATGTAACTCTAAGGAGCTGGTATATCTGCTCAGGAATATAGGAGTTGGGAGATAAGTTTAAGCATGCTAGATGTACCTCTAAGGAGCTGGTATATCTGCTCAGGAATATAGGAGTGGGGAGATATGTTTAAGCAAGCTAGATGTAACTTTAAGGAGCTGGTATATCTGCTCAAGAATATAGGAGTGGGGAGATATGTTTATGCATGCTAGATGTAACTCTAAGAATCTGGTATATCTTCTCAGGAATTTGAAAAAGAGCTGAATGCCCTTTTAAGGGCAATGTCCATACAAATGCCCCTTTAGGGGCAATGGGTAGCTTAGTTTTTTTTTAAAGTTAGGTTTTTTTATTTTGGGGGTTGGTTGGGTGGTGGGTTTTACTGACCAATAACGAAGCCTAAGCCTCAGGATAGAGAGAGTGCGCTAACAAGCTAAAAGTATACACACCATATAAAGATATGTTCAAATTTAATAAACAAAATAAAACAGATTACACAAAAACATGTATAGAAATTAAATGTAGGGACGTCTCCCGAAGATTAAAAATCTTAAAAAACATATGATGCGAGCAAATATTTGCAGATAGCAACTAACAATTAATGAGATGTAAAATGTATGGCAAAAACACTCATATTATAAAATATATGGCATAACACTGATAATAATCATAAAAACAAGGAATATTAATAAAGACAAGCACCAAGTTCATATGTATAGTCACAGTGCAGATGGCCGTATGCAAATGAGCATCAGTATTGTAGCATTACGGCTTAGATTCGTAACAAACTTGTACCACAAATAGATACAATGTACTGTACCGTGAGTCAAGAGAGTGTTCAGAGGGTGTTACCGAGGAAAGGAAATCCTTCGGTCAAAGCTTGGACCGCGGCTGTAGTGACTGCCGTTCCTGGAGATAGAAGTGTGCAGACCTCTGCACATGTGAGTCGGGATCTGACGTCACAAACTTCTCATCCGCTCTTCTCAGGTTATGGATTGCCGCTCCAGCAGCGTGGAAGAAAAAACAGCTGATTGCTGTATGCTGATGGAAACTTGCTACGAGAGCAGACTAAACTGCTGTAGATATATTCGTTGATCCGATAGACTGGTAGGGCACAAGTTATCCCTTACCTTGGGATATACAAAGATGCTGGTAACCCGGGTTAAAGTTGCAGTACAGACTGTACTGAGGTATCCCTTAGTGTTTCAAAGTCACAGTGTCACAGATGCAAGCGACGCGTTTCGCCCTCCCTTGGGCTTTATCAAGATGCATGTGACAGTTAGCTGAGAGCCTTTTAAAGTGATCCATTCGTTTGTAATTGGTTAATGCATTCAGTTGTAAAGGTAACACCCTCCAGGTAGTTAAGGTGGTATCTTTGTTACTTTTACCTTTGAAATCTCTTTTCTTTAGTTGCTAAGGTAACACCCTCTAGGCAATTAAGGTGGTATATACTTGAATGAATCATTATAGATTCTATGTGCTTGTTTAATACCAAATTATATAAAAAAAAACGTTAAAAATAAAAGAGCTGTCTATGCATTACATAATCACTAGCAGCTGTGTTATAACAAAAAGCCATACTGATTTTTGGATTGCTCATTCTAAATATAATTCTAAGCTAAAAAAAAAATTTTTTAGGAACTTAAGGAGTATCTACCTTGAGCGAACATATATGTTATGAAGATATATTTACAATATGTTATAAAAATAAATAAATGCATGATATCTTATAAATAAGTGAATGAATATATAGATGAAAATGCATTGACAATATAAAGATTGTAAACCTATCAAAATAATTAAAAGTATATAAAGTGCCTGTGCATGTGAATATAAAGTGCTACTGGACAAATCTATTCAAAAAAAATGGGGAAAGGTCCAGTTCTGAGTTGAGGCCCTTTGGGAATAAAGTGTCATATTTGTAAATCAATTAAGCCTCTTGTATTAAAAGTGTTTTTTCTTTGTTACCTCCTCTCCAATGTCCTTTAACTTTTTTGATCCCCCAAAAATTAAGTGCTTTAGTGTCCCTGTGATGTTTTTCTTTAAAAGGAATTGCTCAAGAATAGAAGACTTTGAGAATCAGGTCACTCTAATAGCAAAAAAATTTGAGGATAGGGGATATGAGAAAGTTAAAATTGAAAATGCTATTTCCAAAGCACGTTTAACCAATAGAAATGAACTTTTAGAGTATAAAACTAAAAAGAGAGAAGAGAACGGTCTAATTAATGTTCCCCTTATCACGAATTACAGTGTAGATCATAACATAATCAAAAAGATAATAAAGAAACACTGGCCCCTCTTAAAAGAAGACAACATAATTGGGAAACATCTGGCAGATAAACCAACTTTTATTTTTAGAAGAGCGAACAATTTTAAAATGCAGCTAGCTCCCAGTGAACTGAAAAGGAATAAAAATTCAATTCAGAAAGACTTAGAGGGTAAAATACCAGTAGGTTTTTTTCCCTGTTATACGTGTAAGGCCTGCAAACACAGCTCTAAACTGAAGACTTTAAAAATAAACAGTTCAGAAACTAATTTTCAAATTAAAGATCTAATTAGGTGCAATCATAAAAATATTATTTATGCATTAAAATGTACATGTAATCTTTTTTATTTTGGTGAAACCACTAGATCCCTAAAGGACAGAATTAGGGAACACCTGTTATGTATAGAAAAGGGTAGGGATGACACTTCACTTTATAAACATTTTAAAGAAAAACATCACAGGGACACTTAAGCACTTAATTTTTGGGGGATCAAAAAAGTTAAAGGACATTGGAGAGGAGGTAACAAAGAAAAAACACTTTTAATACAAGAGGCTGAATTGATTTACAAATATGACACTTTATTCCCAAAGGGCCTCAACTCAGAACTGGACCTTTCCCCATTTTTATTTGAATAGATTTGTCCAGTAGCACTTTATATTCACATGCACAGGCACTTTATATACTTTTAATTATTTTGATAGGTTTACAATCTTTATATTGTCAATGCTCTTTCATCTATATATTCATTCACTTATTTATAAGATATCATGCATTTATTTATTTTTATAACATATTGTAAATATATCTTCATAACATATATGTTCGCTCAAGGTAGATACTCCTTAAGTTCCTAAAAAATTTTTTTTTAGCTTAGAATTATATTTAGAATGAGCAATCCAAAAATCAGTATGGCTTTTTGTTATAACACAGCTGCTAGTGATTATGTAATGCATAGACAGCTCTTTTATTTTTAACGTTTTTTTTTATATAATTTGGTATTAAACAAGCACATAGAATCTATAATGATTCATTCAAGTATATACCACCTTAATTGCCTAGAGGGTGTTACCTTAGCAACTAAAGAAAAGAGATTTCAAAGGTAAAAGTAACAAAGATACCACCTTAACTACCTGGAGGGTGTTACCTTTACAACTGAATGCATTAACCAATTACAAACGAATGGATCACTTTAAAAGGCTCTCAGCTACCTGTCACATGCATCTTGATAAAGCCCAAGGGAGGGCGAAACGCGTCGCTTGCATCTGTGACACTGTGACTTTGAAACACTAAGGGATACCTCAGTACAGTCTGTACTGCAACTTTAACCCGGGTTACCAGCATCTTTGTATATCCCAAGGTAAGGGATAACTTGTGCCCTACCAGTCTATCGGATCAACGAATATATCTACAGCAGTTTAGTCTGCTCTCGTAGCAAGTTTCCATCAGCATACAGCAATCAGCTGTTTTTTCTTCCACGCTGCTGGAGCGGCAATCCATAACCTGAGAAGAGCGGATGAGAAGTTTGTGACGTCAGACGCCGACTCACATGTGCAGAGGTCTGCACACTTCTATCTCCAGGAACGGCAGTCACTACAGCCGCGGTCCAAGCTTTGACCGAAGGATTTCCTTTCCTCGGTAACACCCTCTGAACACTCTCTTGACTCACGGTACAGTACATTGTATCTATTTGTGGTACAAGTTTGTTACGAATCTAAGCCGTAATGCTACAATACTGATGCTCATTTGCATACGGCCATCTGCACTGTGACTATACATATGAACTTGGTGCTTGTCTTTATTAATATTCCTTGTTTTTATGATTATTATCAGTGTTATGCCATATATTTTATAATATGAGTGTTTTTGCCATACATTTTACATCTCATTAATTGTTAGTTGCTATCTGCAAATATTTGATCGCATCATATGTTTTTTAAGATTTTTAATCTTCGGGAGACGTCCCTACATTTAATTTCTATACATGTTTTTGTGTAATCTGTTTTATTTTGTTTATTAAATTTGAACATATCTTTATATGGTGTGTATACTTTTAGCTTGTTAGCGCACTCTCTCTATCCTGAGGCTTAGGCTTCGTTATTGGTCATTAACTTGTGTCTGATACAAGCAGAGATTGTATCTTTAGAGTAAGTGTTTAGCAATACCATCCTTTAGCGCGCACTAATCCACTTATTTAAATCTGGTGGGTTTTACTGTTGGGGGAATTTGTATTTTTTTACAGGTAAAAGAGATGATTTTTTTTAAGGCAATGCCCTTCAAAAGGCCCTTTTAAGGGCTATTGGTAGTTTATTGTAGACTAGGGTTTTTTATTTTGGGGGGCTTTTTTTTATTTTGACAGGGCTATTAGATTAGGTGTAATTGTTTTTATTTTTGATAATTTCGTTTATTATTTTTTGTAAGCTTAGTGTTTTTTATTTTTCATAATTTAGTGTTTTTTATTTTTTGTTATTTTAGATTTTGTTTTTCGTAGTGTTAGGTTTTTTTAAATGTGTAATTTAGTTTTTTAATTGGTAGTTTTTTATTTTATTTCACAGGTAAGTTTTTATTTATTTGAAGATAGTTAAATTGTAATTTTAATTTAAAGTTAGGGGGGTGTTAGGTTTTGGGGTTAATAGTTTAATTTAGTGTTTTGCAATGTGGGGGGCTGGCAGTTTAGGGGCTAATAGGTTTATGTAGTGTTTTGCGATGTGGGGGGGCTGGTGGTTTAGGGGTTAATAGGTTTATTATAGTGACGGCGATGTGGGGGACCGGAGGTTTAGGGGTTAATAAGTTTATTATAGTGGCACCGGTGTCAGGGAGCAGCGGAATAAGGGTTATTTACTTTATTATAATGGCAGCGATGTTATGAGTGGCAGAATAGGGGTTAATAACTTTTGTTAGTGTCGGCGATGTCGGGGGCGTCAGATTAGTGGTGTTTAGACTCGGGGGTTTATGTTAGGGTGTTAGGTTTAAACGTAACTTTTTTTCCCCCATAGACATCAAGATTTTTCATTCCTCGCTTCAGGTGTTTTTTTCTAACACTTTCTCCTCATTTATGTCTATGGTGAAAGCGTGTACAAGCACGTCAAAGCATCCCTGGGATTTTGTGCGGTATGAAGCTTAACGCAACCATATCGCACGCACAAGGAGGCTTTTCAGAAACTCGTAATGGCAATGTTATGGAGGGTGAAATAAGGCAACTTTTGTTGCGTTCGTTACGCACCTTGTTTAACGCAAAACTCGTAATCTAGGTGTCTGTTCTTTCTTTTTTCTACAGGTCTCTGTAAGGAGTATGTGTCCTCTCACGCCTTGTAAGCTGTCTTCCTGCCAGACAGCTAGATTGCAGGTAAGTGCTTTTTGTCTTCTAGGTTTGGAGACTTGAACTTTTCAGATACTGCTGCTTTATTTTATTGGGACTCATTAATCCTTTTTTAAAGGATTTTCTAATGGCAGGATGCATGCACTTATTTTGTGACTGAGACTGGGGCTGTTGCTTTAAGAGTTTAATTTCCAGTATATGTGAGGTTCCTTAATCACATATATTTTTATTAAGGCTTTTTTTAGTTGAACTTAGCAGTTTTTCTGTGTTATAGGAGTGTTTTTACTTTTTCTTGATTCCGTTGTTACTGTCGCTTTAAGACAACTGGGAAGCGGACGCAAGAAGGAAATTCAGCTGTTATGAGAAATGAGTGCTTTTGAATTTGGCGTAATTTCTAGATAGTTGATCATGTGACCTATTGCGTTTCTGTTCTCAGTGTGTGAGCGGAGCGGTGGTGTGCGTTTCAGTCGCTCTGGAAGGAGACTCTCGATCTGCTGGTTTTTAGTTTTTCTAGGTTTTCGCATGATTCAGAGGAGTCAGGCAGGGCACCTCAGCATGTTCTGAGGTGTAGAGGTCCCTAGGTCTGTTATTTTTCTGTTTGCATTTAACATATTTTTGATCTGTGTGCAAGACTACTTAAAGTGATAGTAGTCTTTTTGTAAAAGTTATTTTTATTATAAATTTGGGGAACTTTTATTGTAGCTATAATGGACATGGAACAAGTTTCTTGTAACAAATGTTTATTATGCCTAGAGACAAAAATTGATTTGCCTATGAAATTCTGTGCAGCTTGTTTAGCTAAAACTTTGAAATGTAAAGATAAATTGTTGCCCTCTGAACCCAATAAAGTCTCTCAGGATGATACTGTTCAGGCAATGCCGCAGCTTTCTCCACAAACGTCCCAAGCCTCACTGGCGTCACATGCAGTGCCCTGTGGTTCCTCTCATCCTCATGGAGGAATATATTTGCCTGCAGATTTTGCTGCACAGATATCTTCTGCGGTATCTGCGGCATTATCTGCTTTTCCTGTGTTGGGAAAACGCAAGAGGAAAACTAAACATTTAGCGGATGATAAGGTGTCTGTTTCAGACAGTGTAAATCATTTGTCTGAGGTTAAAGAAGTTAGCTTCAGGTTTAAGCTTGAACATTTTTGTGTATTGTTAAAGGAGGTATTGGCTACTTTGGACGACTCTGACTCTCCTGACGTAGTTAACCCTAAGAAATCTAGTAAGCTTAATACATTTTATGATGTTCCTTCCTCAGTGGAACTGTTTCCTGTTCCAGACCGTGTGACAGAGATTATTTCACAGGAATGAGAGAAGCCAGGGATACCTTTCTCCCCGTCTTCAAGATGTTTCCTGTTGCTGACTCCATTAAAAATTCATGGCGCACGGTGCCTAAAGTAGAAGGGGCTATTTCTTCTTTGGCTAAGAGAACTACTATTTCTATAGAAGATAGTTGCTCTTTTAAGGATCCAATGGACAAGAAGCTGGAGGCTTATTTGAGAAAGATGTATGTTCATCAGGGTCTTTAATGGCAACCTGCAGTTTGTATTGCCACAGTTCCAAGTGCAGCATCTTAGTGGTGGGATGCTTTGATCCTATTTTAGAGGAGACTCCACTGGAGGAGATCCAAGATAGGATTAAGACTCTTAAACTGCCAATTCCTTTATTTCTGATGCTAACATGCAGGTTATTAGATTGGGGGTCAATATGTCTGGCTTTTCTGTCTAAGCCCGCAGAGCTTGTGGCTTAGATCTTGGTCAGCTGATGTTACCATCAAGTCTAAGCTTTTGGCACTTCCTTACAAGGGTAAGACCTTGTTTGGACCTGGTCTAGCAGAAATAATATCTGATATTACAGGTAGAAAAGGCTCTTTTCTACCGCAAGACAAGAAGAATAGACCTAAAGGATGTCAGAGTCATTTTCATTCCTTTCGTAGCTTCAAGGGTCAAAGGTCTTCCTCTTCCGCTTCCAAGCAGGAGTATTCCAAGTCTTCTCGGAGACCTAGTTAGTCTTGGAACAAGGGGAAGCAATCTAAGAAACCTTCAGCTGAGTCTAAGACAGCATGAAGGGTCGGCCCCCGGTCCGGGATCGGCTCAAGTGGGGGGCAGACTTTCCCTGTTTTATTGGGCGTGGTAACGAGATGTCCCAGATTCTTGGGCCGTGGGCATAGTTTTTCAGGGTTACAAGATCGAATTCAAATCCCTCCTGCCAAGGGGCAGATTTCACCTCATGGTTATCTGCAAATCAGGTAAAAAGAGAGGCATTCTTGACTTCCGGCGGGCGGCGATCCAAGATGGCCACAGGCTCCTGAAGCTCTGTTCAGCTTAGAGTTAAAGTGGCTATAGATCTTGCCATCCTCTTCTCTCTTGACAATATCTGTGTCTGGGAACTCACTGGGATCAAGGTATAACACCCCTTGGCCACAGAGAGAGAAGAAAATAAGCCGTTTGGCTTGGTGGCGGGAATATCACCGCCATGTCTCTCATATCTATTCCTGATTTTAAAAAAATTGAGTTACCTATCAATACAGACCGTTGCACTGACTCACTCATCCTGGATGAATTAAAAGTAATGAAAGTACAGGAACAACCTTACCGGCAAAAGACACTCGCTTGCGGTCTTGCCTCTCAGACTGCAATAGCTAACCCCACATTGCATCCACAAGCGAATGATAACTACGTAGCCACAGGACCTTTGCAGGGGAGAGGGACGATGGTAACAGTGGAGCCCAAAGCAAATACCTACAACACAATTATATGGCCAAATAAAGCACTGGAGGAGGGACCACAGATATATTTTTTGGCACACCCGGTGATCTCTGTATCTCTGGCTGACTGCAGAGGAAGAAAATGGAATCGGAACTATGCAAGATAAGATGATCATACCCACTGCAAATATTAGTTATTGTTTTATGCCGTTGCTTGTGTTATACTGTTATTGTTGTGTGTTTTTTTTTGTTTTTTTTATTGTCCCACTTTGCTGACCCCAATTGACCAGTCCAAAAGTGAAGAGTCATGGGATAATAGGTCACTTCTTTTTTTAACAATCCTCCTTACAGGAAGCTGCTGGAATGGAGCCTGCACCGGTTATCAAATATTTCCTTTCAAAACCGGCTTACCACACAGCCTACTAGCGTGTAGTTGTGAAATGTTTTAGTCATTGCATTTGTGATATTTAACAAATGTGGCATTTTCGTTTCCCTAATTTGCTTATTAATGTTAATGATTGTAATGCTTTTGTATATATGTAGGAAATTATATATTACGGCAGGTACTGAATCTTAACAACTGCCCAGTTGCTCACTCCTGAGATCCATACACAGGATACTGTTTGTGGAAGTCTGGATACTTTAAGTAACTTCTATCCCATGCATAGCTTTTCTTGGTAGACTGCTATACAAATAAGTACCATGAGTTTATCATGCTTTGCCTCCCTCTGTTTATTTGTTTTGACAGGTAAAACATCCGCCCACTCACAGGGAACTGACCTGCAACTGATACATATAACTGAATTGCGAATGTGTTCTATTAAGATAGCCGCTTACGTACTAACGGTACTTTCTGGGACTTGTTTTGTTTTTAGTTTTTGTTGTGTTTGTCTGGCCTATAAGTTTTAGTTCAGTTTTTTTTAAAAAGGCAAAATTAGAGAGTTGGGGCAATAGACAAGGAGCAAATCTTGGTAAATATATACAATAAAGCATAGTTTTATACCTGTATAAAATGAATTACCATGTATTCCAAATGTAATATTCCAACTCATCAAATGCTCTGCAAAAGTTACTTCTTAGGTGTTTATAAGTGTGCTGTGAACCAGCAATGCTCCTAATGCTATACGCTTGAAATCAATGTTTCCTATTTTCATATATTATGCATCATGTATTTTTTTGACAATACCAATTATAAAATCTGCTAAGAGCGACCTTAAATAATACCAAAATATCTGTATGTAAACAGGGATCAACACAAATTCCTGAGATTCGCTTTTCTAGACAAACACTTTCAGTTTGTGGCCCTTCTGTTTGGCCTTGCCACAGCTCCCAGAATTTTTTCAAAGGTTCTGGGGGATATCTTGTCAGTGATCAGGTCTCGGGGAATTAGCAGTGGCGCCATACTTGGACAACATCTTGGTTCAGGCGCCATTTTTTCAATAAGCAAGCTCTCATACAGAGATCTTGTTGTCTTTTCTACATTCCCACGGATGGAAAGTGAAGTCTACTGTTCGGCCATCAATAACCCAATGCATGGAGTTAATTGGTCTGATGGTTGCTTCCATGGACATCATTTCCTTTGCTCGATTCCATTTGAGAGTTCTGCAGTTATGCATGCTCAGACAATGGAATGGAGACCATTCAGATCTGTCTCAGAGGATAGATCTAGACCAGTCGACAAGAGACACTCTCCCGTGGTGGTTTTCTCAAGAGCATCTGTCTCAGGGCATATGTTTCCAGAGACCTTCCTGGGTGATTGTAACCATGGATGCCAGCCTGGTTGGGGAGCAGTCTGCGACTTGTTAAAGGCCCAGGGACTATGGACTCGGGAGGAGTCTGCTCTCCCCATAAACATCTTAGAGTTGAGAGCAATGTTCAATGCTCTGATGTTTTGGTCTCAGTTGTCTTTAGCCCGGTTTATCAGATTCCAGTCAGATAACATCCCCTCAGTGGCTTACATCAATCACCAAGGAGAAACTCAGAGTTCCTTAGCCAGGAGGAGGTGGCTCGGATTATTCAGTGAGCAGAAGCTCACAATTGTTGCCTATCTGCCATCCACATTCCAGGAGTGGACAATTGGGAAGCAAATTTCCTGAGCAGACAGTCATTTCATCCTGGGGAGTGGGCTCTCCATCCGGAGGTGTTCTCCAGGTTAACCTTCAAATGGGGGTACCGGAATTGGATCTGATGGCGTCTCGGAAGAACGTCAAGCTTCCAAGGTACGGTTCAAGGTCAAGAGATCCGCAGGCAGCTCTGATAGATGCTCTGGCGGTTCCTTGGGTGTTTGATCTAGCTTATCTGTTTCCTCCATTTTCTCTCCTTCCATAAGTCATTGCTTGTATCAAACAGGAGAGAGCATGCATCAATATTTCTTATAGCTCCTGCATAGCCTTGCAGGATCTGGTATGCAGATCTAGTGATGATGTCATCTCGGCCTCCATGGTTTCCTCTGAGGAAGGACCTTCTAACTCAGAGTCCATTCCTCCATCCAAATCTTGTTTCTCTGTAGCTGGCTGCTTGGAGATTGAACGCTTAGTTCGGTCTAAGCGTTGTTTTTTCTGAGTCGGTCATTAAGACTATGATCCAGGCATGCAATCCTGTTACTCAAAAGATTTACCATAAGGTATGGTGTAAATACCTTTATTGGTGTGAATCTAAGGGCTACTCTTGGAGTAGGGTCAGGATTCCTAGAATTTTGTCTTTTCTCCAGGAAGGTCTGGAGAAAGGATTATCAGTCAGTACTCTCAAAGGTCATATTTCTGCTTTATCTATTCTGTTACACAAGTGTCTGGGGGTTGTGCCAGATGTTCAATCCTTTTGTCAGGGCTTGGTCAGAATCAGGCCTGTGTTTAAATATGTTACTCCTCCTTGGAGTTTAAGTTTAAACCTTGTTCTTAAAGTTTTGCAGCAGGATCCGTTTGAGCCAATGCATTCCATAGATATTAAGTTGTTATCTTAAAAGGCTTTGTTGCTTGTTGCTGTAATGCTCGTGGGATACTCCTCTATCAGACCGAACTCGGCCAGTAGTCTTGTTATCCCGGCGTCGAGTCGGAATGATAGGGAATATCCCAGAGCAGAGAAAGTTAGTAAGATGAGGAGGGTGGCACTCACCACAGGCAGGACAGTCCCCAGCGGCAACAGCAGAGCAGTCCAAGGGCACACCACTAGAATGGTCAGGCAAGCAGGGTTCGGCAACAAAGAGGCAATCCAGGACAACAGGGGTTAATAAGCAGAGTAGTCAGACAGGCAGGGATCAGCAGCAGTATATCAGTCCAGCAATTTAGGGGTTAAACAGACAGAGTAGTCAGACAGGCAGAGTTCAGCAGCAGTAAATCAATCCAGCAATTCAGGGGTATAGCAGGCAGAGTAGTCAGATAGGCAGGTTCAGCAGCAGTATATCAGTCCGGCAATTTAGGGGTTAAACAGGCAGAATAGTCAGACAGGCAAAGTTCAGCAGCAGTTAATAAATCCAGCAATTCAGGGGTATAGCAGGCAGAGTAGTCAGACAGGCAGGGTTCAAACACATTAAGGCAGTACTGAAGTAATGATCTATCACACCCAAGAGCACACAAAGTAACACCTATACTTGGGCAGTGATAGATCTTTATAGAGGGACTTACATAGGTGCAGGATTGGCGCCACAGGAATCCGGAACCTGCATCTGAGAGAGAGGAGCGTGCGGCAATGACGTCAGCGCCGCACGCATCTAGACCTGACATAGCCCCTGGCAACGAGCAGAGAAGGAGATGCTGTGCTTTGCAACTTTCGGCTTTGCAGTATGATTCTCCTTATCTTATCTTTTATGTGGATAAGGTGGATCTTCATACTAAGTTGGGTTTTCTTCCTAAAGTCAGGAAATTGTTGTTCCTTCTCTATGTCCTAATCCTTCTTCTCATAAGGAAAGTTTGTTGTACAACTTGAATGTTGTGCGTGCTCTGAAATTCTACCTATAGGCAACTAAGGATTTTTGCCAGTCTTCTGCCCTGTTTGTTTGTTTCTCTGGAAAGCGTAAAGGTCAGAAAGCTACTGCTACTTCTCTTTCTCTCTGGTTGAGAAGTATGATTCATTTAGCGTATGAGACTGCTGGAAGCAGCCTCCTGAAAGAATTACAGCTCATTCCACTAGGGATGTTTCCTCTTCTTGGGCTTTCAAAAATGAAGCTTCTGTGGGACAGATTTGCAAGGCTGCAACTTGGTCCTCTCTGCATACGTTTTCCAAATTTTCCAAATTTGATACTTTTGCCTCGGCTGAGGCATCTTTTGGGAGAAAGGTTCTTCAAGCGGTGGTGCCTTCTGTTCAGGTCTGTCTGTCTTGTTATCCCTCCCTAGTCATCTGTGTACTCTAGCTTGGGTATTGGTTCCCAATAGTAATTGATGACATTGTGGCCTCACCATATCTTAGGAAAGAAAACTAAATTTATGCTTACATGATAAATATATTTATTTCTGGAGTCCACAACCCCACCCTGTTTATTAAGACAGTTATTTTTTACTAAACAAACAAAAAGCTCACCTACCAATAAAAAGTAGCTAAGAGTGCAACCTAGATAGAAGTATAATATATAAGTAGTAAAAAGGAAGTGGAGTTCACCAATACGTGAATTCCAAAAGTCTAGGATATAAGCACCTGATAGACAATATTTAAATAAAACAATGACAATCAAGTATGATAAGTGCAAAATATACTTTATATAGATAGAAATAAATATACAATATAAATCCTAAAAGACAAAAAATGAATCATTCATTCATCCATACACTCACACACAGCAAGGGGTCCCCTTAATAATGCAAAACAGAGCATGAATGGTATAGATGAGTGGTGCACCACTATAAAGTCCTGTTAGCTGCAGATGGAATAGGCAGAACAGCACAATGAAGCAGAAAGATGTTCAAGCATAGGTGTTGCAGGAAAGCAGCAAGCAAGACTGTAAAGCTGGTCTTAGATGATGCAAAGTCAAGCTGTATTGAAGTGCAGGACATAAAGTCATATACCAGAAAAAGCACACAATTGCTCAGTAAGCAAGTAGATTATGTCAGAGGGATTATCGTAAATGTTCCAATCATTTCCACCAAACGCCTCAGATAATAGTAATGTACGATAGATTTATACAAGTTCCATAAAGCAAGTGCCACAGTTATTGCGGAACATCAGCATACAACCGCATCCGGCGGTGCCTTAGATGTAATAAGGAAGAATGATACTTATCCGCTCAAAGAGTTCATCAGGTGGGCACTTTGTCAAATATCAGAAAGGCAGGCAAACAGGTGGAAACGGGGACATACCCAAGCAGGGTGAGGTAGCGACCGACCAACGCATCCCTGTGCGCGTTTCGCTCCGCTCTCGTGGTCGCTCGGAGCTTCTTCCGGGTCTGATGTCACATTGTTGAACAGGCTTCTTTATTGAGCAAAAGACGAGCACCTGATTGCAGGCAATACCATAATGCACATAGTATGCGGGTGTGGCTTAGTGCAAGGAATCATCATATTGGTTCAGTCCAGAACTTAAAGAGCCAGTTATGTACAATTTAAAACTGCAACAAGTGAGATTAAAAAACGGGATTTCTTTTTTACTTATTAAATGCTACAAAACTATATACTTTTGATTCTCATAAACAATCATACCCACATTCATACACAAAATTAGTACTAAATCAAAATCTTACTAATTAAAGCTAAACTTTAAAGGGACGGATATATTTATGGTTAATCATGAAAAATATAGGATTTATACAATTTTTTTTACAAATTTTGCAAGCAAATTTAATCAATAGTTCTGCTTACAGACCATCAATACACAAACAACAGCAGATTAAATATACAATTTTGGATCAATAATAAGGAAGGAGAGTGTCAGTTCAAGTAAGAGGCAAATTCCATTTTTTCATTGAACCCATTAGGAGATAATGTGTTTAGATAATACATCCATCGGGTTTCTTTTTGCAGAAGAATTGTATCAATGTTACCACCTCTCTTACTTGCCTTTACAGACTCAATACCAACGAATTTCAGACAATCCGTTTTAGATTGGTGGTATTGTGCAAAATGTCTAGCAATGGGACTATCAATATTAAAATCTTTGATATCATCACGATGTTCAGTGATACAGGAGCAAAACTCTCTGTATGTTTTTCCCACGTAAAAAAGAGGGCATGAACAAGATAGGAGGTATATCACCCCTTCAGTCGAGCAATTGATAAAAGATTTTATTTGATAAACATTTTCAGTATTGCTTGCAAACGTCTTAGTTCTTTTAACAAACTCACAACAAACACATGGGGTACATCCTACAATTTTTTGTGAATGCTCCTCCAACCAATTAGTTTGTTTCACCTGATTAAATTCACTACTGACCATTGACCAAACAGTCTTTAAGGTTATTGGCCCTTCATGCAGTCATAAGGGGATAATCCCCAACATGTTCCTGTAAAACAGGATCAAGTAAAAGAAGATGCCAATTTTTTTGTAAAATGCTTTTAACTGTATCCCAATGGGAGTTAAATTTAGTGATAAACCTAATCTTAGGAGTCATAGTATCACTTTTTAATACTTTATTTTGAAAAAGAAGGTCTCTCCTATTAGTATTCCTTACTGTGTAAAGGGCCCTTTTCACACAACGTTTTGAATATCCCCTATCATAAAATCTCTCCGCCATTTCCATGGCTTGTCTGTTAAAGGTTTTATCATCAGTACAAATTCTACGAAGGCGCAAAAATTGCCCATAGGGGATACTTTTCTTTAAATTTTCAGGGTGATGACTAGATCCTAAAAGAAGGCTATTAGAGGCTGTTGGTTTTCAATAAATTTCAGTTACCACCATGTTGTCTTGTTTAATAATCAATAAATCAAGAAACTCAAGTTTTTTACTGTTATAGTTGCAAGTGAGAAAGATGTTGAGATCATTTTGATTGAGAATAGATACAAATTTCAAAAGTTCTTGTTCAGTTCCATCCCACAGGATGAAAATATCATCCACATATCGAATCCAGAGGGCCACATGTGCATCAACCCACTCAATAAGATCACCAAATACTATGTTGGTGGGAGAATAACACTATACTCTACACCGTTGTGTTATTCCTTTTTTCTATTTCTTTCGGTCAAATGACTGGGGATTATGGGTAGGGGAGTGATACTTAACAGCTTTGCTGTGGTGCTTTTTGCCTCCTCCTGCTGGTCAGGAATGATATTTTCACTAGTAATTGATGACGTTGTGGACTCACCATATCTGGAAATAAATAAATTTATCAGCCAAGCATAAATTTTGTTTTTATTTTAGTACTGGCAGACTTTTCTACACCTCAATTGTGTCTTTGATTTCAAAGTCTTTATCTAAACCTGGAATATATATAGTTTTCTTTTTGCTACTATATCTGCATGCCCAGCAAGTTAGGCATGGATAAAAACCTTTTACACTTTCACCCTTCAGATCTTTATCTTTATTTATGGGATTTTTAATTCTTTTGAATTCGCTTGGGGCTAACATGGTTTTAAAATTCTATTGGCTAGATTATGAGTTGTGCGTTAGGCTTAAAAAGCAGCATTGAGAGGTCCCAACGCTGCTTTTTAACGCCCACTAGTATTACGAGCCTTGCAGGTACAGGTGTACCGCTCACTTTTTTATCCAGACTCAGAAATACCGCAAATCCACTTACGTCAAGTGCGTATCCTATTTTTTCAATGGGACTTGCATAGCGCCGGTATTATGAGTCTTCCAAAAAGTGAGCGGTAGACCCTCTCCTATCAAGCCTGGTACCGCATTTTAAAATCAGTAGTTAAGAGTTTTACACTACAACGCCGTAGCATAAAACTCTTAACTACTGTGCTAAAAAGTACACTAACACCCATAAACTACCTATTAACCCCTAAACCGAGCCCCCCCCCCACATCGCAAATCATTTTTTAACCCCTAATCTGCCGAACCGGAGATCGCCACCACTATAATAAATATATTAACCCCTAAACCGCCGCACTCCCGCCTCGCAAACATTAGTTAAATATTATTAACCCCTAATCTGCTGTCCCTAACATCGCCGACACCTACCTACATTTATTAACCCCTAATCTGCCGCCCCCATTGTCGCCGCCACTATATTAAAGTTATTAACCCCTAAATCTAAGTCTAACCCTAACCCTAACACCCCCCTAACTTAAATATAATTTAAATAAATATAAATAAAATTCCAATCATTAACTAAATTATTCCTATTTAAAACGAAATACTTACCTATAAAATAAACCCTAAGCTAGCTACAATATAACTTATAGTTACATTGTAGCTAGCTTAGGGTTTATTTTTATTTTACAGGCAACTTTGTATTTATTTTAACTAGGTACAATAGTTATTAAATAGTTATTAACTATTTAATAACTACCTAGTTAAAATAAATACAAAAGTACCTGTAAAATAAAACCTAACCTAAGTTACAATTACACCTAACACTACACTATAATTAAATGAATTACCTAAATTAAATAAAATTAGCTAAAGTACGGAAAAAAAATTACAGAAAATTACAGAAAATAATAAAATAAATTACAGAAAATAATAAAATAATTACAAGATTTTTAAACTAATTACACCTAATCTAATCCCCCTAATAAAATAAAAAAGCCCCCCCAAAATAAAAAAGCCCTACCCTACACTAAATTACAAATAGCCCATTAAAGGGCCTTTTGCGGGGCATTGCCCCAAAGTAATCAGCTCTTTTACCTGTAAAAAAAAGCACAAATACCCTCCCAACATTAAAACCCACCACCCACACAACCAACCCTACTCTAAAACCCACCCAATCCCCCCTTAAAAAACCTAAACTAACCCCCTGAAGATCACCCTACCGTGAGACGTCTTCACCCAACCGGGCAGAAGTGGTCCCCCAGACGGGCAGAAGTCTTCATCCAACCGGGCAGAAGTGGTCATCCAGACGGCATCTTCTATCTTCATCCATCCGACGCAGAGTGGGTGCATCTTCAAGACATCCGACGTGGAGCATCCTCTTCTTCCAATGGCTAAAGACGAATGAAGGTTCCTTTAAATGACATCATCCAAGATGGTGTCCCTTCAATTCTGATTGGCTGATAGAATTCTATCAGCCAATCGGAATTAAGGTAGAAAAAATCCTATTGGCTGATGCAATCAGCCAATAGGATTGAACTTCAATCCTATTGGCTGATTGGAACAGCCAATAGGATTGAGCTCGCATTCTATTGGCTGTTCCAATCAGCCAAAAGAATGCGAGCTCAATCCTATTGGCTGATTGCATCAGCCAATAGGATTTTTTCTACCTTAATTCCGATTGGCTGATAGAATTCAATCAGCCAATCGGAATTGAAGGGATGCCATCTTGGATGACGTCATTTAAATTAATCTTCATTTGTCTTTAGCCATCGGAAGAAGAGGATGCTCCATGTCGGATGTCTTGAAGATGGACCCGCTCCGCGTTGGATGTCTTGAAGATGGACCCGCTCCGCGCTGGATGGATGAAGATAGAAGATGCCGTCTGGATGAAGACTTCTGCCCGTCTGGAGGACCACTTCTGCCCAGTTGGATGAAGACGTCTCACGGTAGGGTGATCTTCAGGGGTTAGTGTTTTTTTAATGGGGGATTGGGTGGGTTTTAGAGTAGGGTTGGTTGTGTGGGTGGTGGGTTTTAATGTTGGGGGGGTTGTTTGTAAAAAAAATTTACAGGTAAAAGAGCTGATTACTTTAGGGCAATGCCCCGCAAAAGGCCCTTTTAAGGGCTATTTGTAATTTAGTGTAGGGTAGGGCTTTTTTTATTTTGGGGGGGCTTTTTTATTTTATTAAGGGATTAGATTAGGTGTAATTAGTTTAAAAATCTTGTAATTATTTTATTATTTTCTGTAATTTATTTTATTATTTTCTGTAATTTTCTGTAATTTTTTTTCCGTACTTTAGCTAATTTTATTTAATTGTATTTAATTTAGGTAATTCATTTAATTATAGTGTAGTGTTAGGTGTAATTGTAACTTAGGTTAGGTTTTATTTTACAGGTACTTAATTATTTTATTATTTTCTGTAATTTAGTGGGGTTTTTCGTACTTTAGATAATTTAATTTAATTGTAATTAATTGTATTTAGTTTAGTGAAATAATTTAATTATAGTGTAGTGTTAGCTTTAATTGTAACTTAGGTTAGGTTTTATTTTACAGGTACTTTTGTATTTATTTTAACTAGGTAGTTATTAAATAGTTAATAACTATTTAATAACTATTGTACCTAGTTAAAATAAATACAGAGTTGCTTGTAAAATAAAAATGAACCCTAAGCTAGCTACAATCTAACTATTAGTTATATTGTAGCTAGCTTAGGGCTTATTTTATAGGTAAGTATTTAGTTTTATTTAAATTATATTTAAGTTAGGGGGGTTAGGGTTAGACTTAGGTTTAGTGGTTAATAACTTTATCATAGTAGCGGTGATGTTGTGGGCGGCAGATTTGGGGTTAATAAATATAATGTAGGTGGCTGCGGTGTCCGGAGCGGCAGATTAGCGGTTAATAATATAATGTAGGTGTCGGCGATGTCAGGGGCGGTAGATTAGGGGTTAATAAGTGTAAGATTAGGGGTGTTTAGACTCGGGGTTCATGTTAGGGTGTTAGGTGTAGACACAAATGTATTTTCCCCATAGGAATCAAGGGGGCTGTGTTAGGAGCTGAACACTGCTTTTTTGCAGGTGTTAGGTTTTTTTTCAGCCGGCTCTCCCCATTGATTCCTATGGGGAAATCGTGCACAAGCACATTTTACCAGCTCACCACTAACGTAAGCAGCGCTGGTATTGAGGTGAGATGTGGAGCAAAATTTTGCTCTCCGCTCACTTTTTTGCGGCTAATGCCGGGTTTGTAAAAACCCGTAATACCAGCGCTGTCTGTAGGTGAGGGGTGAGCATAAACTGCTCGTTAGCACCGCACCCCTGTTAACGCCAAACTCGTAATTTAGGTGTTTGTTTTTCTCTATTTTATCTTTGGATATGGAAAGACTCAGTAATAGGAGATAAGATCTCACCAATAAGCAGTTTATTTTTGAATCTGTACCTAAGATCAGGTCTCCAAGCAAGTTTAGAAACTTGCACTTTTTGAGAGAAGCATTGATTATTATTTAATCAGATATTTCATTAATCCGTATATTAGTTGGCTCCCCTCAAGAACTTTTATCCTGAATCCACACTTAACACCACGTTTCCATGCAAATTTTCACACATAAATTCTTTGAGCATTAACTAATATTATTTACACAAGTAGAACCATCCGTAGCCCCTCTTAGTTACTACTATTTTTTTCTTAGTATCATAGAATGGGTACTCGCTTAACCGCCATCTCTTGGTCAATGGTTCAACCTAAGAACTCTAGAAGTTTTTATTTTTTTATTTTTTATTATTAAGTTTTTTATATGAAGGTTTTATACTAAGCTTACACAAGTATAGATAGCGTAGTCATTTACCTCCAAAAGTTCTTTATATTAGTCTAAGAACTCCAGAAGTCTTCAATAAGCCATATAGCGATACCTTCAATGAGATCCTTATAGATAGCATAGTCATGTATCTTTTATCTTCTATATTGAAGCAAGCACTAACTAGAATTATATAAGAACACGAAAGGAAATTAATGGATATTAGGGCAAGCTCTTTATAGAGACCCTTCCATGGAACACTAATCCCTTGATATTGACATTAGTCAGTGGCACCATATGTCCCAAGGGAAATCCCAAAATGCATCTAAATTATCGATACAAGTATTGTCGCCAGTGATAATTCTACACACATTAATACCTACTTGAGTTTATATGAGTCGCTCAAACTTCTCTGGCATTTATATGTGTGGCATCTAGCATTAACTTCGCTTACAGCTTAGACCGGATCAGTGACAGTTATTGTGATGTCACACAGCGAGAATATGTGCCATAGGAGCAATTTAGGATACATTTTCAACAACGTCTGAGACCCTTCCATGTAAAACCAATCCCTCGTTATTTACGCATAATATGTCTCAAGGGAGGGGTGGGAATCCCAAGATGTATTCAAACCAGCAATATTAACATTGATATTAACATTATCATTAGTGGTAATTTTATACAACAATATTTATGTGATTGATTTTACACAAGCCGCCCACACTTCTCTAGCATCTGTATGTGTGGCATTTAGCAATCAAGTGTACTACTGATCCCGAGCTGTCAAAACTCGTAAACAGCCTAGATTGGATCAGTGACAGTTACTGTGATGTCACACAGCTAGAGAAGAAAGGCGAGAATATGTGCCATAAGGAGCAACTTAGGACACATTCAAAATAATGGTTGAAATAGAGCAGACAGCAATAAATGATTGGATTAAACTTCTGTATCCACATCGTTAGGGACTCAACTCCTCAGCCAATCAGATTAAGGATAGGCAGACAGGAAGTAAACAACAGCTGATGAGGATGAAAAAACCTCCAATATCACAGATTTAAATACATCTTACGGTCATCTAACATACTTATGAATATATCCAGCCCCAAAAGGGACTATATAAGGAATTTGTATTATTAATGATATTTAGAAAGATATTTATTCATACGCTAAATGTCACTTCTGGTTTCGCTACTGGGGCCCAAACACTAAATTCAAGTGATTCAGATTAGGATATATAAGGCCACCAGTTACTCTTAGTTCTAAGTATTGATAAAGGCGCATATAAGGGGCCAAAACACGTTGACTCGTAAGTTCCCACGGGAATAGGGCCCTCAATCCCTCCTGTATGTGTTTGTAAATTTGTCCTGTATCTTACAAGTCTTGTATTGTTTTATTTAAATGAATTGTATCCATGGACAGCGCTGCGGAATATGTTGGCGCTTAATAAATAAAGTATAATAATAATAATAACTGGTAAGCCTATTTTCTACTCACTGACATTGTTGAAAGCAATTTGCACTATTGTATTTATTTCCACACAGGAGGACCTAAAGAGGATTTTCACAAGATCACCAAAAAATTTGACTCACCCAACGGATTCATAACAAGAATCAAGTTTAGATTTTATAATATTTCTATTTTTATTTTTGATCTCTAATTTTATTTTTATATATTTTTTCTGCATTTTTGCTCACATTTTTCAGTTTTCTGTTTTGTTTTTTGATTATATATATATATATATATATATATACACAAAACACGGAAGGGAATTGCACTCTCATACCGGACCGGGTACACATCCCATGACCCTGCAACATGCTCAGCCCTGGGTGACTCACAGGAAGCTGTGCTGTCTCCAGAGCCACAGGCAGTTAACCCCAGACAGGTCTGGATGCAAGAACCATAGGGAAAATTACAAAACAAATTAATACAACACACAGAGAAAACCCAGCACTCACTTACAAGCTCTCAGCTAAGATTTAAAAGCAAAAATGGAAAGGTTAGTTACAGCATCTGGCCAAATGGGACAAGCCCAGGTACCTCGTCAAGGTCCTTTCCAATACCTGGGACCCTAACACAGCCACACAATGGAAGCTTTCAAATCCAAACAAACTGGGAACAAGGGAAGGGTGCACAGGCATATGTAATCACCCTAGACATATACAAAACACGGAGGGGAACTGCACTCTCATACCGGACCGAGTGTAGCTATTGCCATTTGGTGGGCTAAGTTAGGAGCACTAGAAAAGGGCTTGTCTTACGCATTTCAGCTCCTGTTGAGCCTTATTCATAGACTGCATAATGCCCAATTCTGTTATGCAAATTTATAAAGGCTAACCTAACCATATATATATATATATATATATATACACCATTTGAACGTTTGATTATTAACACCAAGCTCACCTACTTGATCTTCACATTGATTTTTATATAACTTTTACACTGATGACTTCCCACTTCTCAGGATATTTTCAGTAATTCTCTGACATTTCTCATCACCATGACGTTGGATACACATTTCACATCGTATTTTTCACGAACTTTGGACATTATTTTTGGCCACATCACTGTGTTTATTGGATTTTAATACTGTCATAACTTAGAGCTTATCAAGATACCAAGTCAGAATATTCAAATCCATATAAGATATCAAGGCTAGCGGAGTATAATCCGCTTCCTCTGATACCAAATTGTGCAATCCATTTGTGATTTGATGTAATTTGTTTTTCATTGTTTTAATTGTGCATGGATCCATGCTTTTAGTTTGTTAGATTGTAATACATTTCTTTTTATCCACCTATAAGAACGCCTGTCTGCCCATTAGTACCTTAGCCTTTATTTGCTAGGCGCACCGACTCCACCTTTATTCCTGTACGATTATCAATTTGGTATGCTAGGTACCACTTGTTCGGAGCTATAGGTACCATCGCTTCCCCCCTTGGCGCTTGATCATCTGTACGGTGCGGGGGAATAGGGGTTAATAACTTTATTATAGTGGTGGCAATGTCGGGGAGTGGAGGAATAGGGGTTAATAACTTTTATTAGTGGCGGCGATTACGGGAGCGGCAGATTAGGGGTTAATAACTTTATTTCGGTGTCGGCGATGTCGGGGGAGGCAGATTAGGGGTGTTTAGACTTGGGGTTTATGTTAGGGTGTTAGGTTTAAACGTAACTTTTTCCCCCATAGACATCAATGGGGTTGCGTTACGGAGCTTTTCATTTCGCGCTTCAGGTGTTAGAAAAAAAAAACTAACACTTTCTCCCCATTGATGTCTATGGGGAAAGCGTGCATGAGCATGTCAAAGCGGCGCTTGGATTTTGTGTGGTATGGAGCTCATTGCCACCATATCGCACGCACAAGGCGGCTTTTCAAAAACCTGTAATGGCAGCGCTATGGAGGGTGAAACTTTTGTTGCGTTCATTTCACACCCTCTAGAGCGCAAAACTTGTAATCTAGGTGTTTGTAATTTAAACAAGCAAAATATAACATTAGTATTTGTTTTATTAAATTATATATCTTCCATATAAAATAAAAAAATTAAAATAGCAAATATATCAATAGATAGTTGAAAATTTAAAATGTTAAAAATTGCCAGAGAAGTGCGTGTTACAATGGTCTTTGTTCCTAAGAAATACAAGAGTGCTATCAATATTTGTTTGGACTTATCTTTACATTTTCTTCAGAAATAAGGTTAAACTATGATGCAACTTTCTTTTAAAGCAGTCACATTGCCAACATGCCTGACCTTTTCACTGGAATAATATAAACTAGGGATGGGCAGTCAGTAACTCTTAATTGGGCACAAAATTGAAAATTCTACCGTTTGACTTGTATGCAAGACTTTTTCTGCTTTTTTCTTTTTTAAAAAACTTTCGGCTAGATTACGAGTTTTGTCGGTAAAGCCGTGCGGTGCTAACGAGCCTTTTTTTTCCAGCGCTCACTTAAGACAATGCTGGTATTACAAGTTTTCTGAATGGCTGTGTTAGCCTCAGAAAAGTGAGCGTTGAGCAAATTTAGCTCCACATCTCACTGTAATACCAGCGTTGCTTAAATCAGCGGTAAGCTGGCTAAAACGTGCTTGTGCACGATTTCCCCATAGGAAACAATGGGGCTGAGCTGGCTGTAAAAAAAACTAACACCTGCAAAAAAGCAGCATCCAGCTTCTATCGCAGCCCCATTGTTTCCTATGGGGAAATTAAATTTATGTCTGCACCTAACACCCTAACATGAACCCCGAGTCTAAACACCCCTAATCTTACACTTATTAACCCCTAATCCGCCGCCCCCGACATCGTCGCCACCTACATTATACTTATGAACCCCTAATCTGCTACCCCCAACATTGCCGAACCCTACATTATATTTATTAACCCCTAATCTGCCGCCCCCAACGTCGCCGCAACCTAACAACACTTGTTAACCCATAATCTGCCGACCGGACATCGCCGCCACTTTAATAAATGTATTAACCCCTAAACCGCTGCACTCCCGCCTCGCAAACGCTAGTTAATTTTTATTAACCTCTAATCTGCCTGCCCTAACATCGCCAACACCTACTTACATTTATTAACCCCTAATCTGCCACCACCAACGTCGCCGCTACTATAATAAAGTTATTAACCCCTAAATCTAAGTCTAACCCTAACCCTAACACCCCCCTAATTTAAATATAGTTTAAATACATCTAAATAAAATAACTACAATTAAATAAATTAATCCTATTTAAAACTAAATACTTACCTTTAAAATAAACCATAAGATAGCTACAATATAACTAATAATTACATTGTAGCTATCTTATGATTTATTTTTATTTTACAGGCAACTTTGTATTTATTTTAACTAGGTACAATAGTTAATAAATAGTTATTACCTATTTAATAACTACCTAGCTAAAATAAGTACAAAATTACATGTAAAATAAATCCTAATTTAAGTTACAATTACACCTAACACTACACTATCATTAAATAAATTACCTAAACTACCTACAATTAATTACAATTAAATACAATAAACTAAATTACTAAAAAAAACAAACACTAAATTACGGAAAAAAAAACAACTAAATTACAGAAAATAAAAAAATTACAAGAAGTTTAAACTAATTACACCTAATCTAATCCCCCTAATAAAATAAAAAAGCCCCCCAAAATAATAAAAATCCCTACCCTACACTAAATTACAAATAGCCCTTAAAAGGGCCTTTTGCGGGGCATTGCCCCAAAGTAACCAGCTCTTTTACCAGCCTTTAAAAGGGCTTTTTGCGGGGCATTGCCCGAAGTATCAGCTCTTTTACCTGTAAAAAAAAAGAATACAATACCCCCCCCCCCCCCACATTACAACCCACCACCCACACACCGGCGCGGAACATCCTTCTCGGCCGACAACTACCCGACGAATGGCTGGTCCTTTAAATGACGTCATCCAAGATGGCGTCCCTTGAATTCCGATTGGCTGATAGGATTCTATCAGCCAATCAGAATTAAGGTAGGAAAAATCCTATTGGCTGATTTAATCAGCCAATCGGATTAAAGTTCAATCCGATTGGCTGATTGGATCAGCCAATAGAACTTACCTTGCATTCTATTGGCTGATCCAATCAGCCAATCGGATTGAACTTCAATCCGATTTTCTGATTAAATCAGCCAATAGGATTTTTCCTACCTTAATTCCGATTGGCTGATAGAATCCTATCAGCCAATCGGAATTCGAGCAACGCCATCTTGGATGACGTCATTTAAAGGACCAGCCATTCGTCGGGTAGTTAGGGGGGTGTTAGAGTTAGGGTTAGACTTAGGTTTAGAGGTTAATACATTTAATATAGTGGCGGCGATGTCCGGTCAGCAGATTAGGGGTTAATAATTTTTATTATAGTGTTTGCGATGTGGGGGGGCCTCGGTTTAGGGGTTAATAGATAGTTTATGGGTGTTAGTGTACTTTGTAGCACTTTAGTTAAGAGCTTTATGTTCTGGCGTTAGCCCATAAAACTCTTAACTACTGACTTTTATATGCGGTAGGAGTCTGGACAGGAGAGGGTCTACCGCTCACTTCTTCCAAGACTCGTAATACCAGCATTAGGCAAATCCCATAGAAAAGATAGGATACGCAATTGACGTAAGGGGATATGCGGTAGCCTCGAGGCACGGAAGAAAAGTGAGCGCTGAGCCTCTACCTGCCAAATTTGTAATACCAGCGTTAGAAAAAAAAGCAGCGTTGGGACCTCTCAACGCTGCTTTTTAAGGCTAACGTAAAACTCGTAATCTCGCCGTTTGGAATTAAATTACCTTTAATTTGGACATCTAGAATGTTTTAATCTATCTATCTATCTATCTATCTATCTATTATCTGTCTATCGTTTCTCTTGCTATTCATCCTTATATGGCCTGGTTTCATAGAATCTTGTGACGGTGCTAAATTCATGTTCTAAATTTATTGATAATTGCTCCAGCTATATTGCCTTTATTTTGTCTATATAGCTTTTTATTAGTGGGCACTCCTGCCATTTGCACGTATTGTTACCTGAGGTGCCCAATGCCTGATATCTTGAACATTTAAGGCCACATTATGAGTGGAGCAAATACGTTTACGTGCAAGCGACATCGTTTTTTTTTTTTCAATCGTTTGCGCTCAGGTTAAATTGTGCTGGAACGCAATATTCTATCTTTGGATTTTTGTGCTTGTTGGGTTAACTTGAGCGCAATTTTTTTTACTTTGAACTCGTAATACCAGCGCAACCCGACAAGAGCAACAATTTTACTTCTAGAGCATTTAGCGATATAGCGAAATCGCTAAATAGCGCTTAACTTGTAATCTGGCTTTTAATGGGAACATCTAGCAGTGTGGAAAATAATAATAACAACAATAATTACACCCGCTTGTAAAATGGTTTATATAAATGTCTGTAGTTGTACTCCTTTTTGGTTCATTTAGTTTGACCTCACACACATATGCTCTTGCATTTTTCTCTCTGGTATATGGTTCACTTCTGTCTTTTATTTACTAATTCAGTTTAGAGAACTGAGACAAGAGATACTTATAAGCCCTCTATTTCATCCCCAGTTTTATTTGGTGCCTGGGACACAACATAATAAAGAATTAAACTTATTAAGACAAAAAACATTATCGCTTGCAATAGTGAAACTTAACAGAAAGGATCTTTCAATATATGGTCTGATCCTCTGTTAGGGTCAGTATTTTCAATTGGCTGAAACCAGGGCCGGATTTACATCTCACGTGCCTGTAGGCACATAAACCTGAAGCGCCCCCCCCCCCCCTTACAAAAAAAGTGAAAAAATAATATTTGTTTTAGGTTTTTTTATAATAAAGCTACAAATAATGTTGCAAAACACTGCTGCCATAGAGTACTAAAGACACGTGGACACTCCTGAGCTCTTATTAGTCTACCTAGTTTTACTCTTCAATAAAAGAGGCCAAGAGAACAAAGCAAGTTTGATAACAGAAGTACATTGGAAAGTTGTTTAAAATGGCATACTCTATCTGAATCAAGAAAGTTTAATTGTGACTTTACTGTCCCTTTAATTAGAATTCACTGCAGCAAAATGAAAACAAATCTATTGCAAACATACTTGAATTGAATAATGAAAAAAAATGCTTTTAAAACTTTAGATAAACTATTCCATCCTTAAACGGACTTGAAACCTAAAATAATTCAGATAGAGCATTACATTTTAAACAACTTACCAATTTACATCTATTATCAATTTTGCTTAATTTTCTTGGTATCCTTTATTGAAGGAGCAGCGATGCATTACTGGGAATTAGCTAAATGCATCAGTAAGCCAGTGACAAGAGGCATATATGTGCAGCCACCAATCAGCAGCTAGGTCCCAGCTCATGAGCCTACCTGGGTATTCTTTTCAACAAAGGATACCAAGAGAACAAAGCAAATTAGGTAATAGAAGTGAATTTCAAAGTTGTAACTCATGGTGTCATTCCCCCTAATGTTTTTTTGGGTTTTTTTTGTAATGTGGAGCTATAACATCAGATATATTGTCATAAGGACATAACAATATTAATAAAAGTTAATAGTAATATGTGACTTGATGAGTGTCTTGTGTGTATATTTGTAGCATGCATGTGTAGTGGGTGTATGTATTTAACATACTTCTCTTTTGAAACAGCACATAGTAAAATAAAGATGTCACAGCTATAGTGCTCTAGTAGATTAATTTAGTAACCCATCCTGTTCACTGGCAGGTTGTTAGAGAAATAAAGACAGTTGTGAAATCCTGGACATATTTCTATTGTGCATTAAATGGATTTATGGTTATTTGTTGTATGGGGAATAACCCAGCACACTCCTTCCTCTGTACTCCACTGCTCTCTTTTTGTTGGGTGGACTTGTTTTGACTATTGTTGTTTTAGGGGATTTCACATGAACTGTTTAGTTTTAAATGTCCCTTAAACTAAGTGCTGGCTGCATATAGTGTTATTTGGGTACAATAAGTTAAACTTATTTTCAGCTGCTGCCAATTGTTCAAACAGATCAGTAATGTACCTAACACTATATGCAAAATGCTGTCAGCGGTGAGTGAGTTAATGGCACATCTTTAACTATCCTCGGTGACAAGCACAGTCCCACACCTTAGACAGTAGCCAGACCCCCTACTCCTTCTGGTCCATGGTGCCAAGCTTCTGCTTCAAAACAAGCAGTAAATCACTTCCTTGATGTCTGCACGGGGAGAGGAGGGGCGGTGCCTGCTGATGCTTGCAGTACATCTTTCAGTTGCCTGACACCGGGTCACCCCTTAACCACACTGGCCCGGTTTTAAAAACACACTTCAGTCTGAAAGGGGGGAGGGAGGAAGGGAGCAGAGGGGAAGGAAAGTTTGTATGGCTCATTTGATGTTGTGAGCTGCTAGCCAGTCTTGTGCCTGAAATAGGTGCAAAAGAAAAAAAATATAATTTATGCTTACCTGATAAATTCATTTCTCTTGTAGTGTAGTCAGTCCACGGGTCATCCATTACTTATGGGATTATATCTCTTCCCTAACAGGAAGTGCAAGAGGATCACCCAAGCAGAGCTGCTATATAGCTCCTCCCCTCATACGTCATATCCAGTCATTCGACCGAAACCATACGAGAAAGGAGAAACTATAGGGTGCAGTGGTGACTGGAGTTTAATTAAAATTTAAACCTGCCGTAAAAAACAGGGCGGGCCGTGGACTGACTACACTACAAGAGAAATAAATTTATCAGGTAAGCATAAATTATATTTTCTCTTGTTAAGTGTAGTCAGTCCACGGGTCATCCATTACTTATGGGATACCAATACCAAAGCTAAAAGTACACGGATGACGGGAGGGACAAGGCAGGATCTTTACACGGAAGGAACCACTGCCTGTAGAACCTTTCTCCCAAAAACAGCCTCCGAAGAAGCAAAAGTGTCAAATTTGTAAAATTTTGAAAAAGTGTGAAGTGAAGACCAAGTTGCAGCCTTGCAAATCTGTTCAACAGAGGCCTCATTCTTAAAGGCCCAGGTGGAAGCCACAGCTCTAGTAGAATGAGCTGTAATCCTTTCAGGAGGCTGCTGTCCAGCAGTCTCATAGGCTAAGCGTATTATGCTACAAAGCCAAAAAGAGAGAGAGGTAGCCGAAGCCTTTTGACCTCTCCTCTGTCCAGAGTAAACGACAAACAGGGAAGAAGTTTGACGAAAATCTTTAGTTGCCTGCAAATAAAACTTCAGGGCACGGACAACGTCCAGATTGTGCAAAAGTCGTTCCTTCTTTGAAGAAGGGTTAGGACACAATGATGGAACAACAATCTCTTGATTGATATTCCTGTTAGTGACTACCTTAGGTAAGAACCCAGGTTTAGTACGCAGAACTACCTTGTCTGAATGAAAAATCAGATAAGGGGAGTCACAATGTAAGGCAGATAACTCAGAGACTCTTCGAGCCGAGGAAATAGCCATCAAAAACAGAACTTTCCAAGATAACAGCTTGATATCAATGGGATGAAGGGGTTCAAACGGAACGCCTTGCAGAACGTTAAGAACTAAGTTTAAGCTCCACGGCGGAGCAACAGTCTTAAACACAGGCTTAATCCTTGCTAAAGCTTGACAAAAAGCCTGAACGTCTGGAACTTCTGCCAGACGTTTGTGCAGAAGAATAGACAGAGCTGAAATCTGTCCCCTTAACGAACTAGCAGATAAACCCTTTTCTAAACCCTCTTGTAGAAAAGACAATATCCTAGGAATCCTAACCTTACTCCATGAGTAACTCTTGGATTCACACCAATATAAATATTTACGCCATATTTTATGGTAAATTTTCCTGGTAACAGGTTTCCTAGCCTGTATTAAGGTATCAATAACTGACTCAGAGAATCCACGCTTTGATAGAATCAAGCGTTCAATCTCCATGCAGTCAGCCTCAGAGAAAATAGATTTGGATGATTGAAAGGACCCTGAATCAGAAGGTCCTGTCTCAGAGGCAGAGACCATGGTGGACAGGACGACATGTCCACTAGATCTGCATACCAGGTCCTGCATGGCCACGCAGGCGCTATTAGAATCACCGATGCTCTCTCCTGTTTGATCCTGGCAATCAATCGAGGAAGCATCGGGAATGGTGGAAACACATAAGCCATGTTGAAGACCCAATGTGCTGTCAGAGCATCTATCAGCACCGCTCCCGGGTCCCTGGACCTGGATCCGTAACAAGGAAGCTTGGCGTTCTGGCGAGACGCCATGAGATCCAGATCTGGTTTGCCCCAACGATGAATCAGTTGGGCAAAGACCTCCGGATGAAGTTCCCACTCCCCCGGATGAAAAGTCTGGCGACTTAGAAAATCCGCCTCCCAGTTCTCCACGCCTGGGATGTGGATCGCTGACAGGTGGCAAGAGTGAGACTCTGCCCAGCGAATTATCTTTGAGACTTCCAACATCGCTAGGGAACTCCTGGTTCCTCCTTGATGATTGATGTAAGCTACAGTCGTGATGTTGTCCGACTGAAATCTGATGAACCTCAGAGTTGCTAACTGAGGCCAAACCAGAAGAGCATTGAAAATTGCTCTTAACTCCAGAATGTTTATTGGAAGGAGTCTCTCCTCCCGAGTCCATGATCCCTGAGCCTTCAGGGAATTCCAGACTGCGCCCCAACCTAGAAGGCTGGTGTCTGTTGTTACAATCGTCCAATCTGGCCTGCGGACGGACATCCCCTTGGACAGATGTGGCCGAGAAAGCCACCATAGAAGAGAATCTCTGGTCTCTTGATCCAGATTTAGCAGAGGGGACAAATCTGAGTAATCCCCATTCCACTGACTTAGCATGCACAATTGCAGCGGTCTGAGATTCAGGCGCGCAAATGGTACTATGTCCATCGCCGCTACCATTAAGCCGATTACCTCCATGCACTGAGCCACTGATGGGTGTTGAATGGAATGAAGGGCACGGCAAGCATTTAGAAGTTTTGATAACCTGGCCTCCGTCAGGTAAATTTTCATCTCTACAGAATCTATAAGAGTCCCTAGGAAGGGAACCCTTGTAAGTGGCAATAGAGAACTCTTTTCCACGTTCACCTTCCACCCATGCGACCTCAGAAGTGCCAGAACTATCTCTGTATGAGACTTGGCAGTTTGAAAACTTGACGCTTGTATCAGAATGTCGTCTAGGTACGGAGTTACCGCTATGCCTCGCGGTCTTAGTACCGCCAGAAGTGAGCCCAGAACCTTTGTAAAGATTCTTGGGGCCGTAGCTAATCCGAAGGGAAGAGCTACAAACTGGTAATGCCTGTCTAGGAAGGCAAATCTTAGATACCGGTAATGATCTTTGTGAATCGGTATGTGAAGGTAAGCATCCTTTAAGTCCACTGTGGTCATGTACTGACCCTCTTGGATCATGGGTAGGATGGTTCGAATAGTTTCCATCTTGAATGATGGAACTCTTAGGAATTTGTTTAGGATCTTTAAGTCCAAGATTGGTCTGAAGGTTCCCTCTTTCTTGGGAACCACAAATAGATTTGAATAAAATCCTTGCCCGTGTTCCGTCCGCGGAACTGGGTGGATCACCCCCATTAACAAGAGGTCTTGTACACAGCGTAGAAACGCCTCTTTCTTTACTTGGTTTGCTGTTAACCTTGAAAGATGAAATCTCCCTTGTGGAGGAGAAGCTTTGAAGTCCAGGAGATATCCCTGAGAAATGATCTCCAACGCCCAGGGATCCTGGACATCTCTTGCCCAAGCCTGGGCAAAGAGAGAAAGCCTGCCCCCTACTAGATCCGTTTCCGGATAGGGGGCCCTCACTTCATGCTGTCTTAGGGGCAGCAGCAGGTTTTATGGCCCTTGTTCCAGGGCTGGTTAGCTTTCCAGCCCTGTCTGTAACGAGCAACAGCTCCTTCCTGTTTTGAAGCAGAGGAAGTTGATGCTGCTCCTGCCTTGAGGTTACGAAAGGCACGAAAATTAGACTGCTTAGCCTTTGATTTGGCTCTATCTTGAGGCAGGGCATGGCCCTTACCTCCGGTAATGTCAGCGATAATTTCTTTCAAGCCGGGCCCAAATAAGGTCTGCCCTTTGAAAGGAATGTTAAGCAATTTAGATTTAGAAGTCACATCAGCTGACCAGGATTTAAGCCACAGCGCTCTGCGCGCTTGGATGGCGAATCCGGAGTTCTTAGCCGTAAGTTTGTTTAAATGTACGACGGCATCAGAAACAAATGAGTTAGCTAGCTTAAGGGCTTTAAGCTTGTTCATAATTTCATCCAATGGAGCTGTGCGAATGGTCTCTTCTAGAGAGTCAAACCAGAATGCCGCCGCAGCCGTGACAGGCGCAATGCATGCAAGGGGTTGTAAGATAAAACCTTGTTGAACAAACATTTTCTTAAGGTAACCCTCTAACTTTTTATCCATTGGATCTGAAAAAGCACAGCTATCCTCCACCGGGATAGTGGTGCGCTTAGCCAAAGTAGAAACTGCTCCCTCCACCTTAGGGACCGTCTGCCATAAGTCCCGTGTGGTGGCGTCTATTGGGAACATTTTCCTAAATATAGGAGGGGGTGAAAAGGGCACACCGGGTCTATCCCACTCCTTGTTAACAATTTCTGTAAGCCTTTTAGGTATAGGAAAAACGTCAGTACACACCGGTACCGCAAAGTATTTATCCAGCCTACATACTTTCTCTGGAATTGCAACCGTGTTACAATCATTCAGAGCCGCTAATACCTCCCCTAGTAATACGCGGAGGTTCTCAAGCTTAAATTTAAAGTTAGAAATCTCTGAATCCAGTCTGCCTGGATCAGATCCGTCACCCACAGAATGAAGCTCTCCGTCCTCATGTTCTGAAAATTGTGACGCAGTGTCAGACATGGCTCTATCATTATCAGCGCGCTCTGTTCTTACCCCAGAGTGATCGCGCTTACCTCTTAATTCTGGCAATTTAGATAGTACTTCTGTCATAACAGTAGCCATGTCTTGCAAAGTGATTTGGATGGGCCGCCCTGATGTACATGGCGCCACAATATCATGCACCTCCTGAGCGGGAGGCGAAGGTACTGACACGTGAGGAGAGTTAGTCGGCATAACTTCCCCCTCGTTGTCTGGTGATAATTTCTTTACATGCAAAGTTTGACTTTTATTTAAAGTAACATCAATACATTGAGTGCACAAATTTCTATTGGGCTCCACATTGGCCTTTAAACATAGTGAACAGACAGATTCATCTGTGTCAGACATGTTTAAACAGACTAGCAATGAGATTAGCAAGCTTGGAAAAAACTTTCAATAAATTTACAAGCAATATAAAAAACGCTACTGCGCCTTTAAGAAGCACAAAAAAAACTGTCACAGTTGAATAACAATGAACTAAATTAGTTATAGCAACCAAATTTTTACAGTAAGTGTATAAAGTTAGCAGAGGATTGCACCCACCAGCAAAGGATGATTAACCCCTTGATACTCAAAAACGGATAACAAATGTATTAATTAACGTTTTTATCACAGTCAAACACACTGTCACAGGTCTGCTGTGACTGATTACCTCCCTCAAAAACTAGCTTTGAAGACCCCTGAGCTCTTTAGAGACGTCCTGGATCATGGAGGATGAAAGGGAAGACTGTGACTGAATTTTTACTGCGCAAAAAAGCGCTAAAATAGGCCCCTCCCACTCATATTACAACAGTGGGGAAGCTCAGTAAACTGTTTCTATGCAGAAAAAACGACAGCCATGTGGTAAAAATCATGCCCAATAAGTTTTATCACCAAGTACCTCACAAAAAACGATTAACATGCCAGTAAACGTTTTGCAAATGTATTTTATAGTTATGAAGTGTTATTAAAAAGCCTGCTACCAGTCGCTTTTACTGTAGTGAAGGCTCAGATATTACTTCAGTATTAACAGTATTTTCTGAGTGAAATTCCATTCCCTAGAAAAATACTTAAGTGTATACATACATACTCATCAGCCTGATACCAGTCGCTACCACTGCATTTAAGGCTGCACTTACATTACATCGGTATTAGCAGTATTTTCTCAGTCAATTCCATTCCTTAGAAAATAATTTACTGCACATACCTCCTTGCAGGGGGGCCCTGCGTGCTATTCCCCTGTTCTGAAGTTACCTCACTCCTCAGAATGTATGAGAACAGCCAGTGGATCTTAGTTACGTCCGCTAAGATCATAGAAAACTCAGGCAGATTCTTCTTCTAATGCTGCCTGAGAACAAACAACACACTCCGGTGCCGTTTAAAATAACAAACTTTTGATTGAAGAAATAAAAACTAAGTTTAAAACACCACAGTCCTCTCACACGACCTGTCTTTAGTTAGGTGCAAGAGAATGACTGGATATGACGTATGAGGGGAGGAGCTATATAGCAGCTCTGCTTGGGTGATCCTCTTGCACTTCCTGTTAGGGAAGAGATATAATCCCATAAGTAATGGATGACCCGTGGACTGACTACACTTAACAAGAGAAAATGGCTTTTGCATTGCTCCTAATTGCCGATACAGGCAGCTGGCAGGCGCCCCTCACTGCAGTGCGCCTGTAGGCACATGCCTACTGTGCCTAATGAGAAATCCGGCCCTGGCTGAAACTAATCAAGTTTAGGTGGCCGATTTATCAAGGGCTGAATGGCCCCTGATGTCCCTGTTTTCGCACAAGCCTTCAGGCTCGCCGGAAACAGCAGTTAACAAGCAGCGGTCTTAAGACGGCTGCTCCTTAACTCGTCCGCCTACTCTGAGGCTGCGGACATCAATCCGCCCGATCACATACGATCAGGCATTGCACAAGTAGTTCACCATTGCATTGCACAAGTAGTTCACCATTGCATTGCACAAGTAGTTCGGCATTCAGCGATGTCTTTTGGACATGATCCGCTGAGCGGATCATGTCGGACAGACCGATGATAAATTGGCCCCTAGGCATCATTTCACTATGCATTATAAGTTATATGTAAAATGATGTTTAACAGCTTATTTGTACTCACATGAGTTATGTTCACGTGCTTGGAATAATGCTTTACCCTGTTTAATAAGGAATAAATTATTCCTGAATCTAAAGGTACTGATATACTATTAATTGTGCACAAAATAACATAAAACGGTATACCTTTGTTCTAGGTCATATAATATTCTATATCCTCTTGCAGTAACTTGCAGTATTATTCATATTTAAGGGGGATATGTTTATTATAAAAAGGGTGATGAGAGACAACATAAATATGTACTCTCTCTTTAACACATTGACCTGTCTACAGCAGACTTTACTCCTTGCACTAAATACATTTTTTTTATATCTCATAAAATTAAGAGATAATTATTGATATTAAAGGGACATGCCACCCACATTTTTTCTTTTATGATTTTGAAAGAGAATGCAATTTTAAACATCTTTCTAATTTACTTATATTATCTAATTTGTTTTATTCTCTTGTTATTCTTTGATGAAAAGTATATCTAGATATGCTCACTAGCTGCTGATTGGTTGCTGCACATCTGAATCATGAAAGAAAGATTTTGGGTTTAGTGGCCCTTTAATCTTATATATTTGACTTGTCATAGGTTATCCCAAAAGTGTGCGAGTTAATGTTATGCAAGTCTTTATAGTACTCTGTAGGCTTACTCTTTAGGCTTACTATATACAAATTTAGTTGCTTTGAATAATAAAGTATGCGCAGGTTCATCTAATGTTTAACAGTATTTCTGCATTTACATAAATAGATCCACTATAATTAACAACAGTTATCGTAGTACAATATATTATTCAGCAATTAAATACCCATTGTGAGTGAATTTCTCTTAAAGGGATAGGAAAGTAAAAATTAAACTTGCATGATTCAAATAGAGCATGTCATTTTAAGACACTTTTAAATTCACTTCTATTTTCAAATGTGCTTCATTCTCTTGGTGTCCCTTGTTGAAAAAGAATACACACATATCCTACACTAATGGGAGCTAGCTGCTGATTGGTGCCTGCACACATTTGTCTCTTATGATTGGCTGACTAGATGTGTTTAGTGAGCTGTCAGTAGTGCAATACTGTGCCTTCAGCAAAGGATAACAAGAGAATGAAGAAAATTTGATAATAAAAGTAAATTGGAAAGTTGTATGTTCTATCCAAATCATGAAAAAAATGTTGGGGTTTCCTGTCCCTTTAAGTTCTTTTACTAGTTGTATACTGTATATAGCTATATTTTTATATTGCAATTATGTAACTACTAGTACTAAAGCCCGTGTACACGGGCCATTTTTTGCAGTACAGCGGTCCCCCCCTTGCTCTCTCCCCCCTCTCTTTTGATCTCTCTTCCCCCCTCTCTTTTGCTTTCTCTCCCCCCTCTCTTTTGCTTTCTCTCCCCCCTCTCCTTTGCTCTCTCTCTCCCCTCTTTGGCTCGCTCTCTCCCCTCTTTGGCACTCTCTCTCCCCTCTTTGGCTCTCTCTCTCCCCTCTTTGGCTCTCTCTCTCCCCTCTTTGGCTCTCTTCCCCCTTTCTTTTGCTCTCTCTCCCCCTCTTTGGCTCTCTCCCCCCTCTTTGGCTCTCACCCCCCCTCTTTGGCTCCCCCACTTTGGCTCTCTCCCCCCCCTTTGGCTCTCCCCCCCCCCCTCTTTGGCTCTCTCTCCCCCCTCTTTGGCTCTCTCTCTCCCCTCTTTGTCTCTCTCCCCTCTTTTGCTCTCTCTCCTCTTTGGCTCTCTCTCCTCTTTGGCTCTCTTTCCTCTTTGGCTCTTTCTCTCCCCCTCTTTGGCTCTCCCCCCCCTTTGGCTCTCTCCCCCCCCTTTGGCTCTCTCCCCCCCTTTGGCTCTCTCCCCCCCCTCTTTGGCTCTCCCCCCCCTCTTTGGCTCTCTCTCCCCCCTCTTTGGCTCTCTCTCCCCCATCTTTGGCTCTCTCCCCTCTTTTGCTCTCTCTCCTCTTTGGCTCTCTTTCCTCTTTGGCTCTCTCTCCCCCCTTCTTTGGCTCTCCCCCCTTTGGCTCTCTCCCCCCTCTTTGGCTCTCCCCCCCTTTGGCTCTCTTCCCCCCCTTTGGCTCTCTCCCCCCCCTTTGGCTCTCCCCCCCCCCCCTTTGGCTCTCTCTCCCCCCTTTTTGGCTCTCTCTCCCCCCTCGTTGTCTCTCTCCCCTCTTTTGATCTCTCTCCTCTTTGGCTCTCTTTCCTCTTTGGCTCTCTCTCTCCCCCCCCTTTGGCTCTCTCCCCCCCTTTGGCCCTTCTCCCCCCTCTCCTGCTCCCTCTCTGGCTCTGTCTTAATTGAAAGTTTTTGCCTCTCTGGCCACGCCCCCATCGCGGCACCCCGCCTGGCCACGCCACATCACGGCGACACCCGCCGACCATGCCCCTCGTCGCACCCCACCACACCCCTCGCGACGCCCAGCCATGCCCCCCATCGCAACGCTCCCGTCGGCCACGCTCCCTGACACTCCGCTTCAGCCTTGCTCTGTGCTGCATGTCAGGATCCAAACGGCCAGGTATGTTTGTCACGTGCAGTCTCTACTGCGCATGACTGCATCTGACAAACATATTTGGCCATTTATTATATAGGATGTTTCTTAGTACAAAAAAAATCAATTGTGTGCTACTACCATAATTCAAAAGCAACTTGTTTTTATTTACGCTGCCTGAGATCGGTGATATTATCTGCACGTGGTACTATGGCTTTCCTGTGTTATTACAAGCACTATTTACAAATGATCCCTCCTTGAGTTGATTTGATAAAGTACTTCCCTTGTTTTAACAGGATGTTTGCAAATAAACTAATCACTTGTGTCGCTGTTATGAATAAGTCTATGTCGGTTTCATCACTCCTTGGGGAAACCTACATCAGCCACCTATACATAAATTAACCAATGTAGCTCATACAGAATTAGCTTGTCGGTTATTTTAGAATCACTTATTGCAGCATTATTAAAAACAAAAATTATAGGCTCCCACTAACCTTCCTTCCTTTCCCATAACATATTTCGCTGGACTCCCAGCTTTCTCAAAAGGCCTTTTAATAATGTTGGGATAAGTGATTCTAAAATAACTGAATGCCTGATGAAATGGTTTTACACAGAGAAACGCGTTGCATAAGTTTGGAAGCATTTCTATACAGTGCTGTAATCTTCGTGAGATTGCAAGAAAAGTGACTGGCGCCATTTTATTATGCTTAGTTCACTCTGTTTACAGCATTACAGTGCAATCTGTGTCTCAGTGATATACTCTGGCAAATTGTACTACAGTGATTGTCACTATTTTACAGGTACAGTATTTATTGAATACTGTGCTGTGCGAGTGTTAAACTTAACTTAGCACTATTGCACACCTAATATAAGTTAGTTAAAACATGTTTTTAAGTTTTTAAACACACTGGCAAGTGAAAAGAAAGCTAAAACTGCCTTGTTTCACTTTAAGGCGGTTTTCACTTTACAGCGGGGCTCCGGTCCCTAACCCGCTGTATGAGCGGGGTATACCTGTATATAGCTATATTTTTATATTGCAATTATGTAACTACTAGTACTAAAGCCCGTGTACACGGGCCATTTTTTGCAGTACAGCGGTCCCCCCCTTGCTCTCTCCCCCCTCTCTTTTGATCTCTCTTCCCCCCTCTCTTTTGCTTTCTCTCCCCCCTCTCTTTTGCTTTCTCTCCCCCCTCTCCTTTGCTCTCTCTCTCCCCTCTTTGGCTCGCTCTCTCCCCTCTTTGGCACTCTCTCTCCCCTCTTTGGCTCTCTCTCTCCCCTCTTTGGCTCTCTCTCTCCCCTCTTTGGCTCTCTTCCCCCTTTCTTTTGCTCTCTCTCCCCCTCTTTGGCTCTCTCCCCCCTCTTTGGCTCTCACCCCCCCTCTTTGGCTCCCCCCTCTTTGGCTCCCCCACTTTGGCTCTCTCCCCCCCTTTGGCTCTCCCCCCCCCCTCTTTGGCTCTCTCTCCCCCCTCTTTGGCTCTCTCTCTCCCCTCTTTGTCTCTCTCCCCTCTTTTGCTCTCTCTCCTCTTTGGCTCTCTCTCCTCTTTGGCTCTCTTTCCTCTTTGGCTCTTTCTCTCCCCCTCTTTGGCTCTCCCCCCCCTTTGGCTCTCTCCCCCCCCTTTGGCTCTCTCCCCCCCCTCTTTGGCTCTCCCCCCCTCTTTGGCTCTCTCTCCCCCCTCTTTGGCTCTCTCTCCCCCATCTTTGGCTCTCTCCCCTCTTTTGCTCTCTCTCCTCTTTGGCTCTCTTTCCTCTTTGGCTCTCTCTCCCCCCTTCTTTGGCTCTCCCCCCTTTGGCTCTCTCCCCCCCTCTTTGGCTCTCCCCCCCTTTGGCTCTCTTCCCCCCCTTTGGCTCTCTCCCCCCCCCTTTGGCTCTCCCCCCCCCCTTTGGCTCTCTCTCCCCCCTTTTTGGCTCTCTCTCCCCCCTCTTTGTCTCTCTCCCCTCTTTTGATCTCTCTCCTCTTTGGCTCTCTTTCCTCTTTGGCTCTCTCTCTCCCCCCCCTTTGGCTCTCTCCCCCCCTTTGGCCCTTCTCCCCCCTCTCCTGCTCCCTCTCTGGCTCTGTCTTAATTGAAAGTTTTTTGCCTCTCTGGCCACGCCCCCATCGCGGCACCCCCGCCTGGCCACGCCACATCACGGCGACACCCGCCGACCATGCCCCTCGTCGCACCCCACCACACCCCTCGCGACGCCCAGCCATGCCCCCCATCGCAACGCTCCCGTCGGCCACGCTCCCTGACACTCCGCTTCAGCCTTGCTCTGTGCTGCATGTCAGGATCCAAACGGCCAGGTATGTTTGTCACGTGCAGTCTCTACTGCGCATGACTGCATCTGACAAACATACTTGGCCATTTATTATATAGGATGTTTCTTAGTACAAAAAAAATCAATTGTGTGCTACTACCATAATTCAAAAGCAACTTGTTTTTATTTACGCTGCCTGAGATCGGTGATATTATCTGCACGTGGTACTATGGCTTTCCTGTGTTATTACAAGCACTATTTACAAATGATCCCTCCTTGAGTTGATTTGATAAAGTACTTCCCTTGTTTTAACAGGATGTTTGCAAATAAACTAATCACTTGTGTCGCTGTTATGAATAAGTCTATGTCGGTTTGATCACTCCTTGGGGAAACCTACATCAGCCACCTATACATAAATTAACCAATGTAGCTCATACAGAATTAGCTTGTCGGTTATTTTAGAATCACTTATTGCAGCATTATTAAAAACAAAAATTATAGGCTCCCACTAACCTTCCTTCCTTTCCCATAACATATTTCGCTGGACTCCCAGCTTTCTCAAAAGGCCTTTTAATAATGTTGGGATAAGTGATTCTAAAATAACTGAATGCCTGATGAAATGGTTTTACACAGAGAAACGCGTTGCATAAGTTTGGAAGCATTTCTATACTCCTGTTACACACTGCTTTGTTTTTAAGTTGCACTTTTTAAAAAAAACAAGTGTTTTTATGAAAGGGCCATAATACCCAAATGTTTAAATACTTGAAAGTGATGCAGTATAGCTGTAAAAAGCTGACTAGAAAATATCACCTGAACATCTCTATGTAAAAAAGAAAGATATTTTACCTCAAAAGTTCCTCAGTAGCCACATCCCATTGTAAAGGACTTCTAAGCAGTAAATCAGTATGTCTGTCCCGGGACAGTGGAAGGAGCAAGCTTTCATGCACACTCATATTATTTCCCTATTCAGTGTAAGGAAGTTTACAATAAAATCTCATGAGAGTTAAGTGAAATCTCATGAGATCACAGTAAAAGAGTTCATGACCTCAGCACTGTTGATGCTGATTGGCTGCAGTTCATTTCTCCATTTTTTATTTTTTTTTACCTGCAGCTGGGCTGCAGCTGAAGTATATTGTTTTACACAGAACTTACTCTGGTGAGCTGAGGAAATTGTGAGATAAAATATCTTCCTTTTTTACATAGAGATGCTCAGGTGATATTTTCCTGTCGGCTTTTTACAGTTATGCTGCATCAGTTTCAAGTGATTTAACATATGAGTATCACGTCCCTTTAAGCAGTTTTTAAGTCTATTAAATACAGCAGAGAGAATCCAGATGTTTTGAAGGAACCTTTGGTGAAGTTCCGGCTACCGGGAATAGGTGAGCTGAAACAACTGAATATATCAGCTTGTGACCACCAGCACATAAGGGTGCTCTAAAGAAATGTGAGTAACCCTTTGTTATGCACATCATTCTTTTCCTGATTGCAACTGGTTGATATGCACATGAGGCACCCCCTCTTGTTTGTTTGAATCTGCAGATTTGTGCCACTACCTGTGTGAAGAGGAGAGGAGCCTTTACAATCCTTTTGATTACTTTTTACCTTTGCTTGCATTCATTAGACATGTGCATTTCGGCGGAATTTCGTTTTTCGGCTGGATTTTTGCCGATTTGGAGATTAGAATGCATCCGAATTTCCGAATCGGCACCATAACTAAAATCCCAAAAATCTCTGATAATGAATAAATCAGTTCATGAATTTTCGGATCCATTATTCATATTCGGAATTTTTCATTTTTTTAATCGGAACCGCAGTTCCGACATCGCCGACACTAACTAAATCACTAAATAAAGCTATTAACCCCTAAACCGCAGTTCCCCGACATCGCAGACACTAACTAAACCTATAAACCCCTAAACTGCAGTTCCGAAACATCGCCAACACTAACTAAACCTATTAACCCCTAAACTGCGGTTCCCAAACATCACAAACACTAACTAAACCTATTAACCCCTAAACCGCCAGCCCCACATCACAACAACCTAAATTACACTGTTAACCCCTAAACCTAACACCCCCTAACTTTTACAAGTTTTTTACAACTTTTTACAATTATTAACTAATAGTGATGTCGCTAACTGAAAATTTTCCGTTCGCGAACTGCGAACACAAACGTCCGCAACTGTTCGCGAACGGGCGAACCGCCATTGACTTCAATAGGCAGGCGAATTTTAAAACCCACAGGGACTCTTTCTGGCCACAATAGTGATGGAAAAGTTGTTTCAAGGGGACTAACACCTGGACTGTGGCATGCCGGAGGGGGATCCATGGCAAAACTCCCACGGAAAATTACATAGTTGATGCAGAGTCTGGTTTTAAGCCATAAAGGGCATAAATCACCTAACATTCCTAAATTGTTTGGAATAACGTGCTTTAAAACATCAGGTATGATGTTGTATCGATCAGGTAGTGTAAGGGTTACGCCTGCTTCACAGTGACAGACCAAACTCCCCGTTTAACGCACCGCAAAAAAAACGCAAACAGTCCATTTGCACAACCACGAGATAGATTTGATAGATACATAGATATATAGATTAGATAGATAGATAGATCAATAGATGCAATATACATTTGATAGATACGATAGATAGATTTGATAGATAAATAGATAGATTTGATAGATAGATAATTTCCCAGACAGAGAATTACAAGACGTGCGGTCTGGGACCCATGGTAAGGTTCCCAAAGGTAGTTGCGGCGCCAGGGGACGTGTATATGGCATGGATTTTAGGAACCGGGAGATGGAAAAAGATGCTTGGTCGGTCCTCCTACTTCAAATTTGGGGCACTGCACGTGCAATCTACTGTGCCACCAGATATGAGTGGTGTGTTAAGTAGTACTATTCTGATCAGTTTAATCCCTGTTACATCCCCTATCAGGGGACGTGTATATGGCATGGATTTTAGGAACCGGGAGATGGCAAAAGATGCTTGGTCGGTCCTCCTACTTCAAATTTGGGGCACTGCGCGTGCAATCGTGGCCGGACTTTTAGCCGACGGACATTTGGCCGACGGACATATGTCCGATGGACATTTGGCCGAAACACAAGTGGCTGTCACAAAACAGTCCGGCCACGAGATAGATAGATTTGATAGATAGATACATAGATTAGATAGATAATTTTCCAGACAGAGAATTACAAGACGTGCGGTCTGGTACCCATGGTAAGCAGTGTTAATTTTGACGGCAAATTTCAATTTAGTCTTAGTTTTAGTCTTTTGACTAAAATGCCATTTAAGTTTTAGTCGTATTTTAGTCATCTGAATTGTTTTAGTTTTAGTCTAGTTTTAGTCGACTGAATCTCCAGTAGATTTTAGTCAACTAAATCTCCAGTAGATTATAGTCGACTAAAATCTAAGGGGTTTAGTTAAAGTGTAATGCATTATTTAAGCATTTCTCTATAATTTGCAAACTGATTATATACTCCAGGAGTAAACATAACACCTGTTATTATTTATGGTATTAAGGTTTAAACATGCAATACAGAAACAGATTTAGACGTTGTGATATGTAACATCTTTATTAAACTTTAAAATATAAAAAAACAAAACTGTGTAAACTGTATTGGCTGTATTGCACATATTACCCAATATAAAAACTTTAACAGTGCTCTGTTAATAATTAAAACAAGTATCAAGTAACTCAACACAACAAAACGTTTCTGCAGCTAGCACAGGCACAGCATAACAAACCAATACTCGTGGGTTATTCTTATTTCTATAGGAAGAATCAATTAATTGTTCACAGATTCGAAAAAATTTCGGCAAAGATATTAGCACTGCTCTAGAACTTCCAAACTCATTATATATTCCTAGAGTAAAGGTTTATTAACCTGATTTTATTGATGGTATTAAGGTTTGAACACGCAATACAGATTTAACAGATTTAACTGTTGTGGTATGTAATATGTCTTTATTTAGCTTAAAATTTAATAAAATTAAGTTTAGTAAATTTTACAAAAGAGCAGTAATTGGATAGGGATTGATTAACACCATGCATAAAATGTTTTTGTCAGCAAATTTTGATTTAGTTTTAGTCATAGTCTTTTGACTAAAATGTCATTTTAGTTTTAGTCATATTTTAGTCATCAAAATTTCTTTAGTTTTATAGTCATTTTAGTCTAGTTTTAGTCGACGAAATTAACACTGATGGTAAGGTTCCCAGAGGCAGTTGCGGCGCCAGGGGACGTGTATATGGCATGGATTTTAGGAACCGGGAGATGGCAAAAGATGCTTGGTCAGTCCTCCTACTTCAAATTTGGGGCACTGCGCGTGAAATCTACTGTGCCACCAGATATGAGTAGTGTGCTAAGTAGTACTATTCTGATCAGTTTAATATCTGTTACTCCCCCTATCGGGGGACGTGTATATGGCATGGATTTTAGGAAGATGGAAAAAGATGCTTGGACGGTCCTCCTACTTCAAATTTGGGGCACTGCGCGTGCAATCGTGGCCGGACTTTTAGCCGACGGACATTTGTCCGACGGACATTTGGCCGAAACACAAGTGGCTGTCACAAAACAGTCCGGCCATGAGATAGATAGATTTGATAGATAGATACATAGATTAGATAGATAGATCAATAGATGCAATATACATTTGATAGATACGATAGATAGATAGATAGATAGATAGATTTGATAGATAAATAGATAGATTTGATAGATAGATAGATAGATAGATAGATAATTTCCCAGACAGAGAATTACAAGACGTGCGGTCTGGAACCCATGGTAAGGTTCCCAGAGGCAGTTGCGGCGCCAGGGGACGTGTATATGGCATGGATTTTAGGAACCGGGAGATGGGAAAAGATGCTTGGTCGGTCCTCCTACTTCAAATTTGGGTCACTGCGCGTGCAATCTACTGTGCCACCAGATATGAGTCGTGTGTTAAGTAGTACTATTCTGATCAGCTTAATACCTGTTACTCCCCCTATCGGGGGACGTGTATATGGCATGGATTTTAGGAACCGGGAGATGGAAAAAGATGCTTGGTCGGTCCTCCTACTTCAAATTTGGGGCACTGCGCGTACAATCGTGCCCGGACTTTTAGCGGATGGACATTTGTCCGACGGACATTTGTCCGACGGACATTTGGCCGAAACACAAGTGGCTGTCACAAAACAGTCCAGCCACGAGATAGATAGATTTGATAGATAGATGCATAGATTAGATAGATAGATCAATAGATGCAATATACATTTGATAGATACGATAGATAGATAGATTTGATAGATAAATAGATAGAGTTGATAGATAGATAATTTCCCAGACAGAGAATTACAAGACATGCGGTCTGGGACCCATGGTAAGGTTCCCAGAGGCAGTTGCGGCGCCAGGGGACGTGTATATGGCATGGATTTTAGGAACCGGGAGATGGAAAAAGATGCTTGGTCGGTCCTCCTACTTCAAATTTGGGTCACTGCGCGTGCAATCTACTGTGCCACCAGATATGAGTGGTGTGTTAAGTTGTACTATTCTGATCAGTTTAATCCCTGTTACGTCCCCTATCAGGGGACGTGTATATGGCATGGATTTTAGGAACCGAGAGATGGATAAAGATGCTTGGTCGGTCCTCCTACTTCAAATTTGGGGCACTGCGCATGCAATCTACTGTGCCCCCAGATATGAGTGGTGTGGTTTTTGAAGCCACAGTGCAGCACCAGAGGCCAGAAAAATTTGGCATGTACACATGCCTGAAAAATTAGGTATTGTTGCAGCTGCTGCTGTAGCAGCGGCCAGAAAAATTGATGTTTGTTTCCCAGGCAGAAAGTGCCCTAAAACATTGTGGCTTGAACCCTAGTTCACGCAAGTCATCCGGCATTCGAAGATAAAATACAGCAGCGTGTGGACCATTTTTAGCCCAAGGCAGCTCATCTCATCAGGCCTTTTTTACTCAAATGTATCGCCCAATGTCAGTCCCTTCGGGATCCATCCCTCATTCATCTTAATAAAGGTGAGGTAATCTACACTTTTTTGACCTAGGCGACTTCTCTTCTCAGTGACAATACCTCCTGCTGCACTGAAGGTCCTTTCTGACAGGACACTTGAAGCGGGGCAGGCCAGAAGTTCTATTGCAAATTGGGATAGCTCAGGCCACAGGTCAAGCCTGCACACCCAGTAGTCAAGGGGTTCATCGCTCCTCAGAATGTCGAGATCTGCAGTTAAGGCGAGGTAGTCTGCTACCTGTCGGTCGAGTTGTTCTCTGAGGGTGGACCCCGAAGGGCTGTGGCGATGCATAGGAGTTAAAAAGCTCCGCATGTCCTCCATAAACAACACGTCTGTAAAGCATCCTGTCCTTGCCGGCGTGGTCGTGGGAGTCGGAGGATTACTTTCAGCTCTTCCCCTGTTAGATTCACGTTGTGCTGTGACATCACCCTTATATGCTGTGTAAAGCATACTTTTTAATTTATTTTGGAAATGCTGCATCCTTTCCGACTTGTGGTAATTTGGTAACATTTCTGGCACTTTATGCTTATACCGGGGGTCTAGTACCGTGGACACCCAGTACAGGTCGTTCTCCTTCAGCTTTTTTATACGAGGGTCCCTCAACAGGCACAACAGCATGAAAGACCCCATTTGCACAAGGTTGGATGCCAAGCTACTCATGTCCTGTTCCTCATCCTCAGTGATGTCACTGAAGGTATCTTCTTCCCCCCAGCCACGTACAACACCACGGGTACCAGATAGGTGACAACGAGCTCCCTGGGATGCCTGTTGTGGTTGGTCTTCCTCCTCCTCCTCAAAGCCACATTCCTCCTCTGACTCCTCTTCCTCAAAATCCTCTTCCAGCGTTGCCGCTGGTCCAGCAAGCGATGCTGTTTCTGGTGGTGATGGTGACCACAACTCTTCCTCTTCCTCTTCACACTCATCTACGGCCTGATCCAGCACTCTTTGCAGGGCACGCTCCAGGAAGAAAACAAATGGTATCATGTCGCTGATGGTGCCTTCGGTGCGACTGACTCAAAAGGACGCATGAGCCTACAGGCATTGCGCATGAGCGCCCAGTAACTTGGCAAAAAAATTCCCAGCTCCGAAAACTGTCCTAGCACCCCGGTCATACAAATACTCGTTAACGGCTTTTTCTTGTTGGAGCAGGCGGTCGAACATTAGGCGTGTTGAATTCCAACGTGTCGGGCTGTCGCAAATCAAGCGCCTCACTGGCATGTTGTTTCACCGCTGGATATCGGAAAAGTGCGCCATGGCCGTGTAGGAACGCCTGAAATGGCCACACACCTTCCTGGCCTGCTTCAGGACGTTCTGTAAGCCTGGGTACTTATGCACAAAGCGTTTTACGATCAGATTACACACATTTGCTATGCACGGCACATGTGTCAACTTGCCCAATTTCAATGCCGCCACCAAATTACTTCAGTTGTCAGAAACCACTTTGCCGATCTCCAGTTGGTGCGGAGTCAGCCACTGATCCACCTGTGCGTTCAGGGCGGACAGGAGTGCTGGTCCGTTGTGACTCTCTGCTTTCAAGCAAGTCAACCCCAAGACGGTGTGACACTGCCGTATGCCGTAACACAAGTGGCTGTCACAAAACAGTCCGGCCACGAGATAGATAGATTTGATAGATAGATACATAGATTAGATAGATAGATCAATAGATGCAATATACATTTGATAGATACGATAGATAAATAGATACATTTGATAGATAAATAGATAGATTTGATAGATAGATACATAGATTAGATAGATAATTTTCCAGACAGAGAATTACAAGACGTGCGGTCTGGTACCCATGGTAAGGTTCCCAGAGGCAGTTGCGGCACCAGGGGACGTGTATATGGCATGGATTTTAGGAACCGGGAGATGGCAAAAGATGCTTGGTCGGTCCTCCTACTTCAAATTTGGGGCACTGCGCGTGAAATCTACTGTGCCACCAGATATGAGTAGTGTGCTAAGTAGTACTATTCTGATCAGTTTAATACCTGTTACTCCCCCTATCGGGGGACGTGTATATGGCATGGATTTTAGGAACATGGAAAAAGATGCTTGGACGGTCCTCCTACTTCAAATTTGGGGCACTGCGCGTGCAATCGTGGCAGGACTTTTAGCCGACGGACATTTGTCCGACGGACATTTGGCCGAAACACAAGTGGCTGTCACAAAACAGTCCGGCCACGAGATAGATAGATTTGATAGATAGATACATAGATTAGATAGATAGATCAATAGATGCAATATACATTTGATAGATACGATAGATAGATAGATAGATAGATTTGATAGATAAATAGATAGATTTGATAGATAGATAATTTCCCAGACAGAGAATTACAAGACGTGTGGTCTGGAACCCATGGTAAGGTTCCCAGAGGCAGTTGCGGCGCCAGGGGATGTGTATATGGCATGGATTTTAGGAACCGGGAGATGGAAAAAGATGCTTGGTCGGTCCTCCTACTTCAAATTTGGGTCACTGCGTGTGCAATCTACTGTGCCACCAGATATGAGTCGTGTGTTAAGTAGTACTATTCTGATCAGCGTAATACCTGTTACTCCCCCTATCGGGGGACGTGTATATGGCATGGATTTTAGGAACCGGGAGATGGAAAAAGATGCTTGGTCGGTCCTCCTACTTCAAATTTGGGGCACTGCGCGTACAATCGTGCCCGGACTTTTAGCGGATGGACATTTGTCCGACAGACATTTGTTCGACGGACATTTGGCCGAAACACAAGTGGCTGTCACAAAACAGTCCAGCCACGAGATAGATAGATTTGATAGATAGATAGATACATAGATTAGATAGATAGATCAATAGATGCAATATACATTTGATAGATACGATAGATAGATAGATTTGATAGATAAATAGATAGATTTGATAGATAGATAATTTCCCAGACAGAGAATTACAAGACGTGCGGTCTGGGACCCATGGTAAGGTTCCCAGAGGCAGTTGCGGCGCCAGGGGACGTGTATATGGCATGGATTTTAGGAACCGGGAGATGGAAAAAGATGCTTGGTCGGTCCTCCTACTTCAAATTTGGGTCACTGCGCGTGCAATCTACTGTGCCACCAGATATGAGTGGTGTGTTAAGTTGTACTATTCTGATCAGTTTAATCCCTGTTACGTCCCCTATCAGGGGACGTGTATATGGCATGGATTTTAGGAACCGAGAGATGGATAAAGATGCTTGGTCGGTCCTCCTACTTCAAATTTGGGGCACTGCGCGTGCAATCTACTGTGCCCCAAAGATATGAGTGGTGTGGTTTTTGAAGCCACAGTGCAGCACCAGAGGCCAGAAAAATTTGGCATGTACACATGCCTGAAAAGTTAGGTATTGTTGCAGCTGCTGCTGTAGCAGCGGCCAGAAAATTTGATGTTTGTTTCCCAGGCAGAAAGTGCCCTAAAACATTGCGGCTTGAACCCTAGTTCACGCAAGTCATCCGGCATTCGAAGATAAAATACAGCAGCGTGTGGACCATTTTTAGCCCAAGGCAGCTCATCTCATCAGGCCTTTTTTACTCAAATGTATCGCCCAATGTCAGTCCCTTCGGGATCCATCCCTCATTCATTTTAATAAAGGTGAGGTAATCTACACTTTTTTGACCTAGGCAACTTCTCTTCTCAGTGACAATACCTCCTGCTGCACTGAAGGTCCTTTCTGACAGGACACTTGAAGCGGGGCAGGCCAGAAGTTCTATTGCAAATTGGGATAGCTCAGGCCACAGGTCAAGCCTGCACACCCAGTAGTCAAGGGGTTCATCGCTCCTCAGAATGTCGAGATCTGCAGTTAAGGCGAGGTAGTCTGCTACCTGTCGGTCGAGTTGTTCTCTGAGGGTGGACCCCGAAGGGCTGTGGCGATGCATAGGAGTTAAAAAGCTCCGCATGTCCTCCATAAACAACACGTCTGTAAAGCATCCTGTCCTTGCCGGCGTGGTCGTGGGAGTCGGAGGATTACTTTCAGCTCTTCCCCTGTTAGATTCACGTTGTGCTGTGACATCACCCTTATATGCTGTGTAAAGCATACTTTTTAATTTATTTTGGAAATGCTGCATCCTTTCCGACTTGTGGTAATTTGGTAACATTTCTGGCACTTTATGCTTATACCGGGGGTCTAGTACCGTGGACACCCAGTACAGGTCGTTCTCCTTCAGCTTTTTTATACGAGGGTCCCTCAACAGGCACGACAGCATGAAAGACCCCATTTGCACAAGGTTGGATGCCAAGCTACTCATGACCTGTTCCTCATCCTCAGTGATGTCACTGAAGGTATCTTCTTCCCCCCAGCCACGTACAACACCACGGGTACCAGATAGGTGACAACGAGCTCCCTGGGATGCCTGTTGTGGTTGGTCTTTCTCCTCCTCCTCAAAGCCACATTCCTCCTCTGACTCCTCTTCCTCACAATCCTCTTCCAGCGTTGCCGCTGGTCCAGCAAGCGATGCTGTTTCTGGTGGTGATGGTGACCACAACTCTTCCTCTTCACACTCATCTACGGCCTGATCCAGCACTCTTTGCAGGGCACGCTCCAGGAAGAAAACAAATGGTATGATGTCGCTGATGGTGCCTTCGGTGCGACTGACTAGGTTTGTCACCTCCTCAAAAGGACGCATGAGCCTACAGGCATTGCGCATGAGCGCCCAGTAACTTGGCAAAAAAATTCCCAGCTCCGAAGACTGTCCTAGCACCCCGGTCATACAAATACTCGTTAACGGCTTTTTCTTGTTGGAGCAGGCGGTCGAACATTAGGCGTGTTGAATTCCAACGTGTCGGGCTGTCGCAAATCAAGCGCCTCACTGGCATGTTGTTTCGCCGCTGGAAATCGGAAAAGTGCGCCATGGCCATGTAGGAACGCCTGAAATGGCCACACACCTTCCTGGCCTGCTTCAGGACGTCCTGTAAGCCTGGGTACTTATGCACAAAGCGTTTTACGATCAGATTACACACATTTGCTATGCATGGCACATGTGTCAACTTGCCCAATTTCAATGCCGCCACCAAATTACTTCAGTTGTCAGAAACCACTTTGCCAATCTCCAGTTGGTGCGGAGTCAGCCACTGATCCACCTGTGCGTTCAGGGCGGACAGGAGTGCTGGTCCGGTGTGACTCTCTGCTTTCAAGCAAGTCAACCCCAAGACGGTGTGACACTGCCGTATCTGGGATGTGTAATAGTACCTGCGGAGCTGGGGGGGTCCCGTTGATGTGGAGCAAGACGCAGCAGCAGAAGAGGACTCAGCCGAGGAGGTTATGGAAGAGGATGAGTAGGAGGAGTAGAGGAGGTGGCAGCAGGCCTGCCTGCAAGTCGTGGCGGTGTCACCAACTCCTCCTCTGCAGAGCCACGAATTCCATGCTTGCCAGCCGTCAGCCGTTCTTCTTCTCTTCTAGCGGGCAGCCACGTGACATCCACGGACGCATCGTCATCATCAACCGCTTCACTTGTATCTGACAAATCAACAAAGGAAGCAGCAGCGGGTACAACATCATCATCATCACACTGTACGTCCATGTCTGTAATGCTGCCTGACTGAGACATATCACTGTTATCTACATCCTCTGTCAATGATGGTTGCGCATCACTCATTTCTTCCAACTGATGTGTAAATAACTCCTCTGACACATCAAGTGAAGCGGCTGTGGTGCTAGTGTTGGTGGTGGCGGCAGGCGGGCGAGTGGTAACTTGAGAGGTGCCAGAAGATAAGCTGGAGGAGGATGGTGCGTCAAGGTTCAGAGCGGAAGCTATAGAAGATTGGGTGTCCTGTGTTAAAAAGTCAACTATTTCCTCAGGATTTTTCGAGTTCATGGGACGTGGCCTCTGAACACTGGGCATTATTCTATGGCCAAAGGGAATCACAGCACCACGACCACAACGGCACCTGCGGGGTGGCCTGCCTCTGCCTGTCATTTTTTTTTAAATGTACACTTATACTACTATTAAACAAGATATGAGTGGTGGCACTGGGCAAGTGGGCACAGTATACGCTGTGAGCCTGACACAAAAAGGCAGACTGATGTTTCACAGTCCAAAAAGTTTCTATTTTTTTAAATGTACACTTACACTACTATTACACAAGATATGAGTGGTGGCACTGGGCAAGTGGGCCCAGTATAAGCTGTGAGCCTGACACAAAAAAGCAGACTGATGTTTCACAGTCCAAAAAGTTTTTTTTGTTTTTAAATGTACACTTACACTACTATTAAACAAGATATGAGTGGTGGCACTGGGCAAGTGGGCACAGTATACGCTGTGAGCCTGGCACACACGCTGGCAGGCAGGCAACTGCAATTAGATTACACAAGCAGACTGATGTTTCACAGTCAAAAAAGTTTTTTTTTTTTTAATTATTTACACTACTGTTACACCAGATATGAGTGGTGGCACTGGGCAAGTGGGCCTGGCACACACACTGTCAGGCATGCAGGCAACTGCAATTAGATTACACTAGCAGACTGATGTTACACAGTCAAAAAAGTTTTTTTTTTTTTTAATTATTTACGCTACTGTTACACCAGATATGAGTGGTGGCACTGGGCAAGTGGGCCTGGCACACACACTGTCAGGCATGCAGGCAACTGCAATTAGATTAAACTAGCAGACTGATGTTACACAGTCAAAAAAGTTTTTTTTTTTTTAATTATTTACACTACTGTTACACCAGATATGAATGGTGGCACTGGGCAAGTGGGCCTGGCACACACACTGTCAGGCATGCAGGCAACTGCAATTAGATTACACTAGCAGACTGATGTTTCACAGTCAAATTTTTTTTTTTAATTATTTACACTACTGTTACACCAGATATGAGTGGTGGCACTAGGCAAGTGGGCCTGGCACACACGCTAGCAGGCAGGCAACTGCAATTAGATTACACTAGCAGACTGATGTTTCACAGTCAAAAAATATATATATATTTTTAATTATTTACACTACTGTTACACCAGATATGAGTGGTGGCACTGGGCAAGTGGGCCTGGCACACACGCTGGCAGGCAGGCAACTGCAATTAGATTACACTAGCAGACTGATGTTTCACAGTCAAAAAAGCTTTTTTTTTTTAATTATTTACACTACTGTTACACCAGATATGAGTGGTGGCACTGGGCAAGTGGGCCTGGCACACACGCTGGCAGGCAGGCAACTGCAATTAGATTACACTAGCAGACTGATGTTTCACAGTCAACAAAGATTTTTTTTTAAAATTATTTACACTACTGTTACACCAGATATGAGTGGTGGCACTGGGCAAGTGGGCCTGGCACACACACTAGCAGGCAGGCAACTGCAATTAAATTACACTAGCAGACTGATGTTTCACAGTCAAAAAAGATTTTTTTTTTTTAAATATTTACACTACTGTTACACCAGATATGAGTGGTGGCACTGGGCAAGTGGGCCTGGCACACACATTAGCAGGCAGGCAACTGCAATTAGATTACACTAGCAGACTGATGTTTCACAGTCAAAAAAGTTTTTTTTTTAAATTATTTACACTACTGTTTCTCCAGATATGAGTGGTGGCACTGGGCAAGTGGGCCTGGCACACACGCTGGCAGGCAGGCAACTGCAATTAGATTACACTAGCAGACTGATGTTTCACAGTCAAAAAAGTTTTTTTTTTTTAAATTTACACTACTGTTACACCAGATATGAGTGGAGGCACTGGGCAAGTAGGCCTGGCACACACGCTGGCAGGCAGGCAGGCAACTGCAATTAGATTACACTAGCAGACTGATGTTTCACAGTCAAAAAAGTGTTTTTTTTTTAATTATTTACACTACTGTTACACCAGATATGAGTGGAGGCACTGGACAAGTGGACCTGGCACACACGCTAGCAGGCAGGCAACTGCAATTAGATTACACTAGCAGACTGATGTTTCACAGTCAAATTTTTTTTATTTTTTTTTTAATTATTTACACTACTGTTACACCAGATATGAGTGGGGGCACTGGGCAAGTGGGCCTGGCACACACGCTGTCAGGCAGGCAACTGCAATTAGATTACACTAGCAGACTGATGTTTCACAGTCAAAAAAGTTTTTTTTTTTTTTTAATTATTTCCACTACTGTTACACCAGATATGAGTGGTGGCACTGGGCAAGTGGGCCTGGCACACACACTAGCAGGCAGGCAACTGCAATTAGATTACACTAGCAGACTGATGTTTCACAGTCAAAAAAGTTTTTTTTTTTTAATTATTTACACTACTGTTACACCAGATATGAGTGGTGGCACTGGGCAAGTGGGCAAGTGGGCCTGGCACACACGCTGGCAGGCAGGCAACTGCAATTAGATTACACTAGCAGACTGATGTTTCACAGTCAAAAAAGTTTTTTTTTTAATTATTTACACTACTGTTACACCAGATATGAGTAGTGGCACTGGGCAAGTGGGCCTGGCACACACGCTAGCAGGCAGGCAACTGCAATTAGATTACACTAGCAGACTGATGTTTCACAGTCAAAAAATATATATATATTTTTAATTATTTACACTACTGTTACACCAGATATGAGTGGTGGCACTGGGCAAGTGGGCAAGTGGGCCTGGCACACACGCTGGCAGGCAGGCAACTGCAATTAGATTACACTAGCAGACTGATGTTTCACAGTCAAAAAAGTTTTTTTTTTAATTATTTACACTACTGTTACACCAGATATGAGTAGTGGCACTGGGCAAGTGGGCCTGGCACACACGCTAGCAGGCAGGCAACTGCAATTAGATTACACTAGCAGACTGATGTTTCACAGTCAAAAAAGTTTTTTTTTTTTAATTATTTACACTACTGTTACACCAGATATGAGTGGGGGCACTGGGCAAGTGGGCCTGGCACACATGCTGGCAGACAGGCAACTGCAATTAGATTACACTAGCAGACTGATGTTTCACAGTCAAAAAAGTTTTTTTTAAAAAATTATTTACACTACTGTTACACCAGATATGAGTGGTGGCACTGGGCAAGTGGGCCTGGCACACACGCTGGCAGGCAGGCAACTGCAATTAGATTACACTAGCAGACTGATGTTTCACAGTCAAAATTTTTTTTTTTTTTTAATTATTTACACTACTGCTACACCAGATATGAGTGGTGGCACTGGGCAAGTGGTCCTTGCACCCACGCTGGCAGGCAGGCAACTGCAATTAGATTACACTAGCAGACTGATGTTTCACAGTCCAAAATTTTTTTTTTTTTTATTATTTACACTACTGTTACACCAGATATGAGTGACACTGGGCAAGTGGCTTGGCAGGCAAGCAACAGCAATTAGATTACACAGGAAAAAAAAAAAGATGTTCTAGCCCTAAAAAGGGCTTTTTGGGGTGCTGTCCTTACAGCAGAGATCAGATGAGTCCTTCAGGACTGTAGTGGACACTGAATACACTAGCCTAGCTATCAATTTCCCTATAAAATCACCAGCAGCTACACTGTCCCTCCTCTCACTAAGAATGCAGCTTCCAAATAAATCTAAAATGGATGCTGTCCAGGAGCTGGGAGGGAGTGTCTGCTGATGATTGGCTGGAATGTGTCTGCAGACTGTGAGATACAGGGTCAAAGTTTACTCAATGATGACGAATAGGGGGCGGATCGAACATCGCATATGTTTGCCCGCCGCGGCGAACGCAAACAAGCTATGTTCGCCGGGAACTATTCGCCGGCGAACAATTCGCGACATCACTATTAACTAACTACCTATTTAAAAATAAATACAAACTTACCTGTGAAATAAAAATAAAACCTAAGCTTACACTAATAAAACCTAACATTACTAAAAATAAAAACCCTAATTTAAAACCTAATTTATTTTACTTCTTTTTTACCAAAAAATTCAAAATTAAATTACAAAAAAAAATAAACACTAAAATTACAAAAAGTAAAATATAGGGATGCACCGAAATGAAAATTCTGGACCGAAACCGATACCGAAAATTCAGGATGATCCTGGCCGAAAACCGAAACGAAACCGAAATTGTTTTTTTCTTTTTTAACTACAGTGTGTGTGTGTGTAGCTGAGAGAGCTTGTAGGTGGGAAAGCTCCAACAAATGGACATGGTCACTTGTACAGTAGGGCGTGAGCTGCAGTGAAACTGGAGCTCTATAAGGGAGAGCGTGGTTATAGCCAGACAACAATACAAGGTGGACATGTGTTTTGTTTTTGGGTGTAGTTATCCGTGCGATGAGCGTGTTTGCACCTGATCGTCTCTCATCGTATCTCCGCCTAGTTCCTGGTTCGGGTCTCACACTGACCCATCAGATTATATGTCCTGAGCCCCAAATGGAGTCTGCCTGTCACCTATCACCAGGACCACTGGACTTAGCTACAACCTTACGTGCAAGGTGGTTATAGAAAGTTACTGTGCTTTTTTGTATACACTGTCTGGTGGGTGCTAATTTGTACCAACTGTGTGCGAGCTTGGGGCTTATGCTTATAAAGTGTGCACGCATATTTGCCTCAGGCGAATAGAATGTCTACGCACAAGAGGCTGATGTATGAGCACTGTATATAAGGCTTAAAGATATTCACTGTGTGTGCTTAGGGCTGTGTCTGATAATATCAAGTGTTTATAAACATGTTACTTATCCTCCTTTGATATTTGTATTCACTATTCAGAACTTTGGTTTCCTTCTCTGCTGGTTTCAAATATTATCATGTAATGGTACTTATGTGTGTGCTCTGTGTACCATGCCAGTGTTTTGCTGCTCACCTTATGCTAAGGATAGACATGTAACTCAATAGAACAGGGGAGGGCTGTACATTTTTAGCCATTTTGGTCCTCTTTGGGCCGAAATTGGAATTGCACATTTTCGGCGGCCCAAATTTTGGTGCATCGCTAGTATTATTCTTTATTTAGTTCTGTGTAACAGAATCAGATTTAACCGTTTTTGTTTTGTTACCAATTATCAAAATAAAGTATAGTCCTAGAAAACTATTATTATATGCAAAACAGTAAGTCAAGTAATGAACTCAAACAGCAGCTCTAGGCTGGCATCAAATTTAAAATATGCTACACAATAATTTTACCAAAAATAAAAGGCAAAAAAAACGAAAACCGAAATAACAAAAAATGCTATTTTCGGCCGAAACTTTCTGCGGCCGAAATTTCGGTGCATCCCTAGTTAAATAAACTACCATTACAAAAAAAATAACAAACAAAATTATCCAACATAATAAAAAAATATTCCTATTCTAATACACCGTTTAAAAAAAAAAAACACACCCCAAAATAAAAAACCTTTATCTAACATTAACCACCAAGGGCCATTAAAATAGCCTTTTGTAGGGCATTGCCTTAAAGTTAACAGCTCTTTTACAAACAAATATAAACAAACATCCCCTAACATTATAAACCCACACTCCCCCAAAATAAAAAAAAACCTAACTAAAAAAAATTAATCTACCAATTGCCCTGAAAAGGGCATTTGTATGGGTATTGCCCTTAAAAGGGCATTCAGCTCTTTTACTGCCCTTAAAAGGGCATTCAGCTCTTTTTCGGCCATTAAAATAAAAAAAGGCCCTAATCTAAAAAAAACAAAACACCACAAAAAAAAACAAAAAAATACTTAACACTAACCCCAAAATCAGTATTCAAAGTTGCTAAAGTCCTGTGAAAGTTCTTCATCCCAGCGGCGAAGCATCTTCATCCAGGCGGCTCCAACTGTATCCATCACAGGAACGGCATCTTCTATCTTCATCCCAGTGGAGACGGAGCATTCGGTGGATGCGCGGAGGTCCATCGGTCCGACGTGGAGGTCCTCTTCATGGGATCACCCGCCGCACACTGAGGATTCAATGCAAGGTAACCCTTTTATATTGGGGTACTGTTGCATTCCTATTGTCTGAAAAAATGTAAATAAGCCAATCGGAATGAGAGCTGCTTAAATCTTATTGGCTGATTTAAACAGCCCAGTGGCGTACATAGGTTTTGTGCTGCCCTAGGCACTCAAAATTCTGCTGCCCCTCACCACCCAAACCCACTAGGTTTTATGCTGTTTTTGGCAAAAATATTTTTTGGTCAGGGTCGGTGTAATGTGACTTTTTTTTTGAAAATTTACACCAGGACTTGCAATGAATTTGCATACACCCAGGTCATATATATATATAAATATATATGTCTGTCTATCTTGCTATCTAATCTATTTATATATATATATATATATATATATATATATATATATGTATAATTTTATATATATATTGTGTGTATATATATATATGTATATATAATTTAATAATGAAGGATAGAACCCTTATAAAACCAGCAACAGACTATATCACATCATAGTATAAATCTCTGCACCAAAGTAATGTCATAAAGAGACACTAACACAGTATACTTGTCAGAATAATCAATTTATATTTCATATATTTAAACAACAAAATAACATCTCCCCGCATCAAAAATATATGTAAATATTTGTATTGAAATCAAGACGGGTTGGTAAATTGACTCTTTAAAGTCCAGGGGGGTAGTTATCAAGCCGTCAACCTCAAATACGCTGGAATTCCGCAGCGTATTTGAGGCGAGGCTGATTCGCCTTAGTTATCAAGCCCTAGATACCGGCAAAAGTAGAATTTTGTGACGTAAGCTTCGATCCGCTGGACTCAGTCCGACACAGATCGATTCTTACGTCACTCCAGATGTTCCGCACACAAGTGCGGCACAAACTGACTACTTTTGCTCACCAGTTACTGTCGTATAAGTACCGCACGCTAACCGATTGCGCCACTGGAGCCAAACTGACTACTTTTGCTAGTTAACAAAAAACTAGCAGGTACGCTCGGCACTTTTCCGGCCCAGCGTACCTGGTTTTCAATCCGCCGCCCTGGAGGCGGCAGATTCCATAGGAATCAATGGGAGTCTGACCATAGCGAAAGTTCATGTTCGCTGCTGCTAGACATCCCATTGATTCCTATGGGAGATGTCTGCACCTAACACCCTAACATGTACCCCGAGTCTAAACACCCCTAATCTGCCCCCCTACACCGCGCAACTAAATAAAGTTATTACCCCCTAAACCGCTGCTCCCAGAGCCCACCGCCACTCTAATAAACTGTTTAACCCCTAAACCGCCGCTCCCGAAGCCCACCGCAAACTATAATAAATATGTTAACCCCTAAACCGCCGCTCCCGGTCCCCGCCGCAACTATAATATATGTATTAACCACTAAACCGCCGCTCCCAGACCCCGCCGCCACCTACATGATACCTATTAACCCCTATCCTGCCCCCCCTATACCGCCGCCCTCTATAATAAAGTTATTAACCCCTATCCTGCTGATCCCAGACCTCGCCGCAACTAAATAAATAGTTTAACCCCTAAACCGCCGCTCCCGGACCCCGCCGCAAACTATATTAAATTTATTAACCCCTAATCTGCCCCCTCTACACCGTTGCCACCTATAATACATTTATTAACCCCTATCCTGCCCCCCCTACTCCGCCGCCACTGTAATAAAATTATTAACCCCTAAACCTAAGTCTAACACTAACCCTAACACCCCCCTAACTTAAATATTAATTAAATAAATTTAAATAATATTTCTCTTATTAACTAACTTAATCCTATTTAAAACTAAATACTTACCTTTAAAATAAACCCTAATATAGCTACAATATAAATAATAATTATATTGTAGCTATCTTAGGATTTATTTTTATTTTACAGGCAACTTTCAATTTATTTTAACTAGGTACAATAGCTATTAAATAGTTATTAACTATTTAATAGCTACCTAGTAAAATAAAGAGAAATTAACCTGTAAAATAAAAACTAACCTAAGTTACAATTACACCTAACACTACACTATCATTAAATAAATTATTTCTATTTAAAACTAAATACTTACCTGTAAAATAAACCCTAAGATAGCTACAATATAATTAATAATTACATTGTAGCTATTTTAGGATTTATATTTATTTTACAGGTAACTTTGTATTTATTTTAGATAGTTAGAATAGTTATTAAATAGTTATTAACTATTTAATAACTACTTAGCTAAAAGAAATACAAAATTACCTGTAAAATAAATCCTAACCTAAGTTACAATTTAACCTAACACTACACTATCATTAAATTAATTAAATAAATTACCTACAAATAACTACAATTAAATACAATTAAATAAACTAACTAAAGTACAAAAAATAAAAAAAATAAGTTACAAACATTTAAAAAATATTACAACAATTTTAAGCTACTTACACCTAATCTAAGCCCCCTAATAAAATAACAAAGCCCCCCAAAATAAAAAAATTCCCTACCCTATTCTAAATTAAAAAGTTCAAAGCTCTTTTACCTTACCAGCCCTTAAAAGGGACTTTTGCGGGCATGCCCCAAAGAAAACAGCTCTTTTGCCTGTAAAAGAAAAATACAACCCCCCCAACATTAAAACCCACCACCCACATACCCCTAATCTAACCCAAACCCCCCTTAAAAAAACTAACACTACCCCCCTGAAGATCATCCTACCTTGAGTCGTCTTCAGCCAACCGACCATCGATGGAACCGAAGAGGAGATCCGGAGCGGCAGATATCATCATCCAAGGGGCGCTGAAGAAATCTTCTATCCGATAAAAGTCATCATCCAGGGGGCGCTGAAGAATTCTTCAATCTCAGCGATGTCATCTTCCAAGCGGCGTGTTCAATCTTCATCCATCCGGAGCGGAGCGGAGCCATCTTCAGACGAGCCGACGCGGAGCCATCCTCTTCTTCCCGACGACTACCGACGAATGGATATTCCTTTAAGGGACGTCATCCAAGATGGCGTCCCTTCAATTCCGATTGGCTGATAGGATTCTATCAGCCAATCGGAATTAAAGTAGGAAAAATCTGATTGGCTGATTGAATCAGCCAATCAGATTGAGTTCGCATTCTATTGGCTGTTCCGATCAGCCAATAGAATGCAAGCTCAATCTGATTGGCTGATTGGATCAGCCAACCGGATTGAACTTCAATCTGATTGGCTGATTCAATCAGCCAATCAGATTTTTCCTACCTTAATTCCGATTGGCTGATAGAATCCTATCAGCCAATCGGAATTGAAGGGACGCCATCTTGGATGACGTCCCTTAAAGGAATATCCATTCGTCGGTAGTCGTCAGGAAGAAGAGGATGGCTCCGCGTCGGCTCGTCTGAAGATGGCTCCGCTCCGGTTGGATGAAGATTGAAGACGCCGCTTGGAAGATGACATCGCCAGGATGGAAGACTTCTTCAGCGCCGCCTGGATGATGACTTCTATCGGATGGAAGATTTCTTCAGCGCCCCTTGGATGATGACTTCTGCCGCTCCGGATCTCCTCTTCGGTTCCATCAGTGGTCGGCTGGCTGAACACTACTCAAGATAGGATGATCTTCAGGGGGGTAGTGTTAGGTTTATTTAAGGGGGGTTTGGGTTAGATTAGGGGTATGTGGGTGGTGGGTTTTAATGTTGGGGGGGGTTGTATTTTTCTTTTACAGGCAAAAGAGCTGTTTTATTTGGGGCATGCCCCCCAAAAGGCCCTTTTAAGGGCTGGTAAGGCAAAAGAGCTGTTTACTTTTTAATGTAGAATAGGGTAGGGAATTTTTTTTATTTTGGGGGGCTTTGTTATTTTATTAGGGGGCTTAGATTAGGTGTAAGTAGCTTAAAATTGTTGTAATATTTGTTAAATGTTTGTAACTTATTTTTTTTATTTTTTGTAACTTAGCTTTTTTTATTTTTTGTACTTTAGTTAGTTTATTTAATTGTAGTTATTTGTAGGTAATATAGTAAATTAATTTAATGATAGTGTAGTGTTAGGTTTAATTGTAACTTAGGTTAGGATTTATTTTACAGGTAATTTTGTATTTCTTTTAGCTAGGTAGTTATTAAATAGTTAATAACTATTTAATAACTGTTCTAACTAGCTAAAATAAATACAAAGTTACCTGTAAAATAAATATAAATCCTAAAATAGCTACAATGTAATTATTAATTACATTGTAGCTATCTTAGACCTAGATTTGGAGTTTGGCGGTAGCCGTGAAAACCAGCGTTAGAGGCTCCTAACGCTGGTTTTAGGCTACCGCCGGTATTTGGAGTCACTCAAAATAGGGTCTAACGCTCACTTTTCAGCCGCAACTTTTCCATACCACAGATCCCCTTACGTCAATTGCGTATCCTATCTTTTCAATGGGATCTTTCTAACTCCGGTATTTAGAGTCGTTTCTGAAGTGAGCGTTAGAGCTCTAACGACAAAACTCCAGCCGCAGGAAAAAAGTCAGTAGTTAAGAGCTTTCTGGGCTAACGCCGGTTTATAAAGCTCTTAACTACTGTACTCTAAAGTACACTAACACCCATAAACTACCTATGTACCCCTAAACCGAGGTCCCCCCACATCGCCGACACTCGAATACATTTTTTTAACCCCTAATCTGCCGACCGCCACCTACGTTATCCTTATGTACCCCTAATCTGCTCCCCCTAACACCGCCGACCCCTGTATTATATTTATTAACCCCTAATCTGCCCCCCACAACGTCGCCGCCAACTACCTACAATAATTAACCCCTAATCTGCCGACCGCAAAGCGCCGCTACTTAAGTTATCCTTATGTACCCCTAATCTGCTGCCCCTAACACCGCCGACCCCTGTATTATATTTATTAACCCCTAACCTGCCCCCCACAACGTCGCCTCCACCTGCCTACACTTATTAACCCCTAATCTGCCGAGCGGACCGCACCGCTATTATAATAAAGTTATTAACTCCTAATCCGCCTCACTAACCCTATAATAAATAGTATTAACCCCTAATCTGTCCTTCCTAACATCGCCGACACCTAACTTCAATTATTAACCCCTAATCTGCCGACCGGAGCTCACCGCTATTCTAATAAATGGATTAACCCCTAAAGCTAAGTCTAACCCTAACACTAACACCCCCCCTAACTTAAATATAATTTTAATATAACGAAATTAATTAACTCTTATTAAATAAATTATTCCTATTTAAAGCTAAATACTTACCTGTAAAATAAATCCTAATATAGCTGCAATATAAATTATAATTACATTGTAGCTATTTTAGGATTAATATTTATTTTACAGGCAACTTTGTAATTATTTTAACCAGGTACAATAGCTATTAAATAGTTAAGAACTATTTAATAGTTACCTAGTTAAAATAATAACAAAATCACCTGTAAAATAAATCCTAACCTAAGTTACAATTAAACCTAACACTATACTATCATTAAATTAATTAAATAAAATACCTACAATTACCTACAATTAAACCTAACACTACACTATCAATACATTAATTAAATACAATACCTACAAAAAAATACATTTAAATAAACTAACTAAAGTACAAAAAATAAAAAAGAACTAAGTTACAAAAAATAAAAAAATATCTACAAACATAAGAAAAATATTACAACAATTTTAAACTAATTACACCTACTCTAAGCCCCCTAATAAAACAACAAAGTCCCCCAAAATAAAAAATGCCCTACCCTATTCTAAATTAATAAAGTTAAAAGCTCTTTTACCTTACCAGCCCTGAACAGGGCCCTTTGCGGGGCATGCCCCAAAAAGTTCAGCTCTTTTTCCTGTAAAAAAAAACATACAATACCCCCCCCCAACATTACAACCCACCACCCACATACCCTTAATCTAACCCAAACCCCCCTTAAATAAACCTAACACTAAGCCCCTGAAGATCATCCTACCTTGTCTTCACCTCACCAGGTATCACCGATCGGTCCTGGCTCCAAAATCTTCATCCAACCCAAGCGGGGGTTGGCGATCCATCATCCGATGGCTGAAGAGGTCCAGAAGAGGCTCCAAAGTCTTCATCCTATCCGGGAAGAAGAGGCGATCCGGACCGGCAACCATCTTGATCCAAGCGGCATCTTCTATCTTCATCCGATGACGACCGGCTCCATCCTGAAGACCTCCACCGCGGACCCATCTTCCTCCGGCGACGTCCAACTGAAGAATGACGGTTCCTTTAAGGGACGTCATCCAAGATGGCGTCCCTCGAATTCCGATTGGCTGATAGGATTCTATCAGCCAATCGGAATTAAGGTAGGAATATTCTGATTGGCTGATGGAATCAGCCAATCAGAATCAAGTTCAATCCGATTGGCTGATCCAATCAGCCAATCAGATTGAGCTCGCATTCTATTGGCTGTTCCGATCAGCTTTTTTGCAGGTGTTAGGTTTTTTTTCAGCTCAAACAGCCCCATTGTTTCCTATGGGGGAATCGTGCACGAGCACGTTTTTGAGGCTGGCCGCTTGCGTAAGCAACTCTGGTATCGAGAGTTGAAGCTGCGTTAAAAATGCTCTACGCTCCTTTTTTGGAGCCTAACGCAGCCATTTTTTTGACTCTCAATACCAGAGTTATTTTTATGGTGCGGCCAGAAAAAAGCCGGCGTTAGTTTTTCGGGTCGTTACCGACAAAACTCCAAATCTAGCCGTTAGGGTTTATTTTACAGGTAAGTATTTAGTTTTAAATAGGAATAATTTATTTAAGTATAGTGTAGTGTTAGGTGTAATTGTAACTTAGGTTAGGTTTTATTTTACAGGTAAATTTCTCTTTATTTTAACTAGGTAGCTATTAAATAGTTAATAACTATTTAATAGCTATTTTACCTGGTTAAAATAAATACAAAGTTACCTGTAAAATAAAAATAAATCCTAAGATAGCTACAATGTAATTATTATTTATATTGTAGCTATATTAGGGTTTATTTTACAGGTAAGTATTTAGTTTTAAATAGGATTAACTTAGTTAATAAGAGTTACATTTATTTAGATTTATTTAATTAATATTTAAGTTAGGGGGGTGTTAGGGTTAGTGTTAGACTTAGGTTTAGGGGTTAATCATTTTATTAGAGTTGCAGCGGTGTAGGGGGGCAGGATAGGGGTTAATAATTTTATTACAGTGGTGGCGGTGTAGGGGGGGGGGGCAGATTAGGGGTTAATAAGTTTAAGATAGGTTGCGGCGGGGTCCGGGAGCGGCGGTTTAGGGGTTAAACTATTTATTTAGTTGCGGCGAGGTCTGGGATCCGCAGGATAGGGGTTAATAAATTTATTATAGGTGGCGGCGGTATAGGGGGGGCAGGATAGGGGTTACTAGGTATAATGTAGGTGGCGGCGGTGTCCGGGAGCGGCGGTTTAGGGGTTAATACAAAAGTTGCGGCGGGAACAGTGAGAACATTTATAATTCCCATCCTTTCTTATGCTTAACCAATTTTCTGCATCTTTAGTTTCAAAATGGCTATGTACTAGTAAGTCCTTCAAATTTGGTGCTCTCTTAGATGTCATTAATAGAACTTCTCCTACAAATTTACCTATGGATTTATCTATCCACAAAACATGCCAATGTTTATTCAAAACTGCGTGGATATCTTTCCATTTGTTATTGTATGTACCTATGAATCTAACTAAAGAGTCCTCTTGTACTTTTTCTTTTTCACAGTATAATAAATCATCTCTATTTTAGTTTTTAGTTTTTGCAAGAGCTGTTTTTAAACATTGTTGTGAGTATCCTCTTTCTTTTAATCTGTTTTAAGAAGTTTTGCTTCAGTATTAAATTGTTCATAATCAGTACAGTTTCTTTTATGCCTTAAAAATTGACCATATGGAATATTGTGAATCAATTTTTTTGGATGATGACTATCAAAAGATAGTAAAGCATTACCTGCAGTTTCCTTACAATATGTAGCTGTCTTTAGGTTATTATTAACATTCATAATTCGCAGATCTAGGAATGTTATTTCTTCTCTACTATAATTATAGGTACATTTTAAGTTCCAGTCATTTTTATTCATTTTGTGCATAAATTCAATAAGTTTCATCTCAGTGTCCTCCCAAAGGAGGAACACATCATCGATGAATCTTAACCACAGAGAGATACTGTCATTAGTCATTTCTACACTGTTCAATATGCAGTCATGTTCCCATTTTCCAAGATAGAGGCAAGCAAAAGTTGGGGCACAACAGGTCCCCATTGCTGTTCCTAAATTTTGTTGGTAACACTTATCTTTGAATAGAAAATAGTTATGTTTCAAGATGAAGGAAAGTAGTTCCAATACAAAATCAGTATGCTTGTTATATTCTTGACCCCTCTGAATTAAAAAGAATTTGCTTGCCTCTATCCCTTAGACTCTCATGTTGATAATACTGGTGGTGCTGGCACATACTTTTCATATATATATATATATATATATATATATATATATATATATATATATATATATATATATATATACGTTTAGCAAAGATGTGCACTCTCACTTAATTGCAGCAGCCAGGGTGCTAGTAGAATTAGATATACCATCAAAGAAAAACCTTGCACTCACTGGACTTTTCAACAAAATTTTACTTGGCAAAAATAATGACGTTTCGGGGACAGTGTATCCCCTTCCTCAGACAGTGAATGCTTCAAACATTAGTGAATTTATACAAACAAACAAATAAACCCCTCCCCCCCAATTAGCAAAAAAAACGCCAAATGTGTTGCTAAGGTGACCATATGTCACAAAGTAAACATAGTGTAAATATAATACATAAAATGCAATATGAGCCATCACTGCTCATGTACAAATTGTGACAGTGCAAATGTTCATATTAAAAGACCTGTAGCAATACTGAGCATGGTGAAAAAACTTACATTCCACAGTTCTAGTGTTCACAATGTACCCCTTATATCCATTATGTTAGGAGAGTCAACTAGTATTTAAAGCCTCTTGGGTTATACAATGAGCTGTCAGATACTAAATAAATATATATAAGCTGACTCGCAACCTACCAAGCACAAAACTTGTAGAAGTCCTGACACCGATCGCCGTGTATCACGCCACCGCAACCGCATACACAGCAGTAAAGGAAAACAGACCCGGAACTGCATCAGCCGCTCACGTGGGTGGCGATGCACCAATCACCCGGGTTGCGGTTGCCATGGCGATGACTCACAACGATCCAAATCTGTAACAGAAAGAGAACGCCAACATAATACTATGTAACAGTTTTGAGAGTAGACATAACCTACTCGGATGCAAAACACTATATTGTCAGCACTACAACACTGTATCTTATCTATGATAAAACGTGCATGTATCTACACTCATAGTAGGCGCCGCTGTATTAACTATAACCCTGCTGTAAGGTTACATGCTGTATACCAATACATCTGCAGTGTAGCTATCCTGCCGTAATATGGTAAGTAATATGTAAGTCTCATACACAGTAGCACACTCCGCCTATCAGAGGAGGGCCACGATAGTAGATAAGAGACCCAACAACCAATAGACGTTCCCAAAAACAGAATTTATGTTTACCTGATAAATTACTTTCTCCAACGGTGTGTCCGGTCCACGGCGTCATCCTTACTTGTGGGATATTCTCTTCCCCAACAGGAAATGGCAAAGAGCCCAGCAAAGCTGGTCACATGATCCCTCCTAGGCTCCGCCTACCCCAGTCATTCGACCGACGTTAAGGAGGAATATTTGCATAGGAGAAACCATATGATACCGTGGTGACTGTAGTTAAAGAAAATAAATTATCAGACCTGATTAAAAAACCAGGGCGGGCCGTGGACCGGACACACCGTTGGAGAAAGTAATTTATCAGGTAAACATAAATTCTGTTTTCTCCAACATAGGTGTGTCCGGTCCACGGCGTCATCCTTACTTGTGGGAACCAATACCAAAGCTTTAGGACACGGATGAAGGGAGGGAGCAAATCAGGTCACCTAAATGGAAGGCACCACGGCTTGCAAAACCTTTCTCCCAAAAAATAGCCTCAGTAGAAGCAAAAGTATCAAACTTGTAAAATTTGGTAAAAGTGTGCAGTGAAGACCAAGTCGCTGCCCTACATATCTGATCAACAGAAGCCTCGTTCTTGAAGGCCCATGTGGAAGCCACAGCCCTAGTGGAATGAGCTGTGATTCTTTCAGGAGGCTGCCGTCCGGCAGTCTCGTAAGCCAATCTGATGATGCTTTTAATCCAAAAAGAGAGAGAGGTAGAAGTTGCTTTTTGACCTCTCCTGTTACCAGAATAAACAACAAACAAGGAAGATGTTTGTCTAAAATCCTTTGTAGCATCTAAATAGAATTTTAGAGCGCGAACAACATCCAAATTGTGCAACAAACGTTCCTTCTTCGAAACTGGTTTCGGACACAAAGAAGGCACGACTATCTCCTGGTTAATGTTTTTGTTAGAAACAACCTTTGGAAGAAAACCAGGTTTAGTACGTAAAACCACCTTATCTGCATGGAACACCAGATAAGGAGGAGAACACTGCAGAGCAGATAATTCTGAAACTCTTCTAGCGGAAGAAATTGCAGCCAAAAACAAAACTTTCCAAGATAATAACTTAATATCAACGGAATGTAAGGGTTCAAACGGAACCCCCTGAAGAACTGAAAGAACTAAGTTGAGACTCCAAGGAGGAGTCAAAGGTTTGTAAACAGGCTTGATTCTAACCAGAGCCTGAACAAAGGCTTGAACATCTGGCACAGCTGCCAGCTCTTTGTGAAGTAACACAGACAAGGCAGAAATCTGTCCCTTCAAGGAACTTGCAGATAATCCTTTCTCCAATCCTTCTTGAAGAAAGGATAGAATCCTAGGAATCTTTACCTTGTCCCAAGGGAATCCTTTAGATTCACACCAACAGATATATTTTTTCCATATTTTGTGGTAAACTGAGAACCCTCGCTTTGATAAGATCAAGCGTTCAATCTCCAAGCAGTCAGCTGGAGTAGGACCAGATTCGGATGTTCGAACGGACCTTGAACAAGAAGGTCTCGTCTCAAAGGTAGCTTCCATGGTGAAGCCGATGACATATTCACCAGATCTGCCTACCAAGTCCTGCGTGGTTACGCAGGAGCTATCAAGATCACCTACGCCCTCTCCTGATTGATCCTGGCTACCAGCCTGGGGATGAGAGGAAACGGCGGGAATACATAAGCTAGGTTGAAGGTCCAAGGTGCTACTAGTGCATCTACTAGAGTCGCCTTGGGATCCCTGGATCTGGACCCGTAGCAAGGAACCTTGAAGTTCTGACGAGAGGCCATCAGATCCATGTCTGGAATGCCCCACAGTTGAGTGATTTGGGCAAAGATTTCCGGATGGAGTTCCCACACCCCCGGATGCAATGTCTGACGAATCAGAAAATCCGCTTCCCAAGTTTCCACTCCTGGGATGTGGATTGCAGACAGGTGGCAGGAGCGAGTCTCCGCCCATTGAATGATTTTGGTCACTTCTTCCATCGCCAGGGAACTCCTTGTTCCCCCCTGATGGTTGATGTACGCAACAGTCGTCATGTTGTCTGATTGAAACCGTATGAACTTGGCCCTCGCTAGCTGAGGCCAAGCCTTGAGAGCATTGAATATCGCTCTCAGTTCCAGAATATTTATCGGTAGAAGAGATTCTTCCCGAGACCAAAGACCCTGAGCTTTCAGGGATCCCCAGACCGCGCCCCAGCCCATCAGACTGGCGTCGGTCGTGACAATGACCCACTCTGGTCTGCGGGAGGTCACCCCTTGCGACAGGTTGTCCAGGGACAGCCACCAACGGAGTGAGTCTCTGGTCCTCTGATTTACTTGTATCTTCGGAGACAAGTCTGTATAGTCCCCATTCCACTGACTGAGCATACACAATTGAAATGGTCTTAGATGAATGCGCGCAAAAGGAACTATGTCCATTGCCGCTACCCTCAAACCTATCACTTCCATGCACTGTGCTATGGAAGGAAGAGGAACGGAAGGAAGTATCCGACAAGAGTTTAGAAGTTTTGTTTTTCTGGTCTCTGTCAGAAAAATCCTCATTTCTAAGGAGTCTATTATTGTTCCCAAGAAGGGAACTCTTGTCGACGGAGATAGAGAACTCTTTTCCACGTTCACTTACCATCCGTGAGATCTGAGAAAGGCCAGGACTATGTCCGTGTGAGCCTTTGCTTGAGGAAGGGACGACGCTTGAATCAGAATGTCGTCCAAGTAAGGTACTACAGCAATGCCCCTTGGTCTTAGCACCGCCAGAAGGGACCCTAGTACCTTTGTGAAAATCCTTGGAACAGTGGCTAATCCGAAAGGAAGCGCCACGAACTGGTAATGCTTGTCCAGGAATGCGAACCTTAGGAACCGATGATGTTCCTTGTGGACAGGAATATGTAGATACGCATCCTTTAAATCCACCGTGGTCAAGAATTGACCTTCCTGGATGGAAGGATTGTTCGAATGGTTTCCATTTTGGACGATGGAACCTTGAGAAACTTGTTTAGGATCTTGAGATCTAAGATTGGTCTGAACGTTCCCTCTTTTTTGGGAACTACGAACAGATTGGAGTAGAACCCCATCCCTCGTTCTTTTAATGGAACAGGATGAATCACTTCCAGAAGATAACCTTGGAAGACTATTTCTAGCGCCCAAGGATCCAGAACATCTCTTGCCCAAGCCTGAGTGAAGAGAGAGAGTCTGCCCCCCACCAAATCCGGTCCCGGATCGGGGGCCCGCATCTCATGCTGTCTTGGGAGCAGTGGCAGGTTTCTTGGCCTGCTTTCCTTTGTTCCAGCCTTGCCTTGGTCTCCAGGCTGGATTGGCTTGAGAAGTATTACCCTCCTGCTTAGAGGACGTAGCACTTGGGGCTGGTCCGTTTCTGCGAAAGGGACGAAAATTAGGTTTATTTTTGGCCTTGAAAGACCTATTCTGAGGAAGGGCGTGGCCCTTGCCCCCAGTGATATCAGAGATAAACTCTTTCAAGTCAGGGCCAAACAGTGTTTTCCCCTTGAAAGGAATGTCAAACAATTTGTTCTTGGAAGACGCATCCGCTGACCAAGATTTTAACCAAAGCGCTCTGCGCGCCACAATAGCAAACCCAGAATTTTTCGCCGCTAACCTAGCCAATTGCAAGGTGGCGTCTAGGGTGAAAGAATTAGCCAATTTAAGAGCACGAATTCTGTCCATAATCTCCTCATAAGAAGAAGAATTACTAATAATCGCCTTTTCTAGCTCATCGCACCAGAAACACGCGGCTGTAGTGACAGGGACAATGCATGCAATTGGTTGTAGAAGGTAACCTTGCTGAACAAACATCTTTTTTAGCAAACCTTCTAATTTTTTATCCATAGGATCTTGGAAAGCACAACTATCTTCTATGGGTATAGTGGTGCGCTTGTTTAGAGTAGAAACCGCCCCCTCGACCTTGGGGACTGTCTGCCATAAGTCCTTTCTGGGGTCGACTATAGGAAACAATTTTTTAAATATGGGGGGAGGTACGAAAGGTACACCGGGCCTGTCCCATTCTTTATTAACAATGTACGCCACCCGCTGAGTATAGGAAAAGCTTCGGGGGGCCCCGGGGCCTCTAGGAACTCATCCATTTTACATAGTGTTTCTGGAATGACCAGATAATCACAATCATCCAAATTGGATAACACCTCCTTAAGCAGAGCGCGGAGATGTTCCAACTTAAATTTAAAAGTAATCACATCAGGTTCAGCTTGTTGAGAAATTTTTCCTGAATCTGAAATTTCTCCCTCAGACAAAACCTCCCTGGCCCCCTCAGACTGGTGTAGGGGCCCTTCAGAAACAATATCATCAGCGGCCTCATGCTCTTCAGTATTTTCTAAAACAGAGCAGTCGCGCTTTCGCTGATAAGTGGGCATATTGGCTAAAATGTTTTTGATAGAATTATCCATTACAGCCGTTAATTGTTGCATAGTAAGGAGTATTGGCGCGCTAGATGTACTAGGGGCCTCCTGTATGGGCAAAACTGGTGTAGACGAAGGAGGGGATGATGCAGTACCATGCTTACTCCCCTCACTTGAGGAATCATCTTGGGCATCATTTTTACTAAATTTAAATGAGAAGGAACCTTGGCTTCCCCACAGTCAGAACACAATCTATCTGGTAGTTCAGACATGTTAAACAGGCATAAACTTGATAACAAAGCACAAAAAACGTTTTAAAATAAAACCGTTACTGTCACTTTAAATTTTAAACTGAACACACTTTATTACTGCAATTGCGAAAAAGTATGAAGGAATTGTTCAAAATTCACCAAAATTTCACCACAGTGTCTTAAAGCCTTAAAAGTATTGCACACCAAATTTGGAAGCTTTAACCCTTAAAATAACGGAACCGGAGCCGTTTTTATATTTAACCCCTTTACAGTCCCTGGAATCTGCTTTGCTGAGACCCAACCAAGCCCAAAGGGGAATACGATACCAAATAATGCCTTCAGAAAGACTTTTCTATGTATCAGAGCTCCACACACATGCAGCTGCATGTCATGCTGTTCTCAAAAACAAGTGCGCCATACCGGCGCGAAAATGAGGCTCTGACTATGATTAGGGAAAGCCCCAATAGAATAAAGTGTCTAAAACAGTGCCTGCCGATATTATTTTACAAAAAATACCCAGATTAAATGATTCCTCAAGGCTAAATATGTGTAAATATGATCGATTTAGCCCAGAAAATGTCTACAGTCTTAATAAGCCCTTGTGAAGCCCTTATTTACTGTGTGAATAAAAATGGCTTACCGGATCCCATAGGGAAAATGACAGCTTCCAGCATTACATCGTCTTGTTAGAATGTGTCATACCTCAAGCAGCAAAAGACTGCTCACTGTTCCCCCAACTGAAGTTAATTCCTCTCAACAGTCCTGTGTGGAACAGCCATGGATTTTAGTAACGGTTGCTAAAATCATTTTCCTCATACAAACAGAAATCTTCATCTCTTTTCTGTTTCAGAGTAAATAGTACATACCAGCACTATTTTAAAATAACAAACTCTTGATTGAATAATAAAAACTACAGTTAAACACTAAAAAACTCTAAGCCATCTCCGTGGAGATGTTGCCTGTACAACGGCAAAGAGAATGACTGGGGTAGGCGGAGCCTAGGAGGGATCATGTGACCAGCTTTGCTGGGCTCTTTGCCATTTCCTGTTGGGGAAGAGAATATCCCACAAGTAAGGATGACGCCGTGGACCGGACACACCTATGTTGGAGAAAGAGAGTACACGAAACACCTCAAACAGAAATGAAAAATAATGAAAAATAATAGATCGAGAGAACCCAACCAGAGTAGACCAACAAAGAGAGCAAAATAACAAGGAATAAAGATCAAAAATAGCAAAGGGTAAACAACGAAAAAAAAAAAGAAAAAAAAAAAAAAAAAGGATGAAACAAAAGATAAGCAAAGAATAGACAGACATAGAATGGAACAAAATACCAAAGAATAAGGAACAACAATAGCAAAGGGTAAACAACAAAGAAGGAATGAAACAACAAATACTAAGCAAAGAGTAAACAGACATTGAATGGAGTGTGGACTCTCAGGTTGGATAGCCTGGATGACGTGGACTCTCATCATATGTAAGGCAGATATCCATAAGGACTGGATCTATTCTACAAAAAACAATGCCAGTCAAACATAGTATTGAGTCCATGAGGTTGCAGGGTGTTTAAACGAAAAATCCATTTGGCCTCAATCTGCAGGAGAAGTGTATCTCTATCACCCCCCCGCCTCAATGGGGGGACATGATCAATTAGGGTGAATCTCAGGTCCTGAAGTCCATGGCCTTTCTCCACAAAATGCCGGGCCACAGGTTGGTCACTAGAGCCCTTCTTCAGAGCAGTTCTGATAGATGACCTGTGATTAACGAACCTGGTTCGGGCATCATCAGTTGTTTTTCCCACATAAAACCGCCCACAGCTGCAATTCAGTAGGTACACCACATGAGAAGTGGTGCACGTCAGCACATGCCTAATCTTAAATCTCTGGTTACGGTGGGGATGTCCAAAGGTTGGTCCTGGGATCATGGCGTTGCAGGTGGTACATCCCAAGCATCTGTAACATCCTGGTTTCTTACTTTGTGTCAACCATGTCTCGGGGTTGTAACAATGGATAGGATCAGTGAGCATCAAAAGATCTTTTAAATTCTTGTCACGTTTATAACCCACTCTCGGGGGTTGCCACTCATTAAACGGGAGAGAAGGATCACCTTGTACAATGTGCCAGTGTTCTCTTAATGTTATACCCAAGGCTCTGGTTGAGGGACTATATACCGTAGTAAAAGTCATCCTCTGCTCACCTTTTGGATCAGTTCGGGGAGACATCACGATATCATTTTCCACTCCCATTCTACTCTGTTTAATAAGGTGCGGACTATAACCTCGTTGTATGAATCGTTGCTGCATCTCATTGAGTTGTTGGTGTCTTTTGGTCTCATCGCTATTATTTCTTGCGGCCCGCTGCAGTTGGGCTTTCGGAATGGCCTTGAGGAGTGCTGTCGGATGGTTGCTCGTGGCATGTAGGATAGAGTTCCTGTCTGTGGGTTTCCTGAACAGCGAGGTACCCAAATAGCCACACTCTGTTTTAAAAATGTTTAAGTCCAGGAACTCAATACTTTCCAAATCGTATTTAAGTTTAAATTTCACTGGATTAGTAAGTGAATTCAAATCCTCGAACCATCCTTCCAACTCTGTAACTGTACCACTCCAAATAATTAGCAAATCGTCTATATACCGTTTATAGTATAGTATTTCAGGTTTCTGGTATATCTTCATCACGTGTAATTCATAATGCTCCATATATATATTGGCCAGTGAGGGGGCCACGTTTGATCCCATGGCCGTACCTGATATTTGTTGGTGGTACTTGCCCTCAAACCTGAAATAGTTAAGACGTAAGCTCAGGTCTAGTAGTTTTATCAGGAAGTCTCTAGGGGGACCCACATAGGGATGTTTATCCAAAGCATCAGACACATATTGTTTCCCTGTCTCGTGTGGAATAATTGTATATAAACTATTTACATCTGCTGTAACCAAAATATATGGCTCTTCGAACTTGATAGTTTTAAGTTCTGCAATCAGCTGTGACGAATCCCTTAGGTATGACCTCATATTCCTCACTAGGGGCTGGAGGAAATAGTCCACGTAGATTGCTAGCCTAGAGGTGATAGAATTCCGGGCAGAGACAATTGGCCTCCCCGGAGGCTTCTCCAAATCCTTATGAATTTTGGGAAGTGTGTATAGTATGGGACAGACTGGATGTATAATCCTCAAGAAACCAGCAATGTCTTCATCAATCCACCCTTCCTTCAGTCCCTCCTGAACCGCTTGATGTATCAAGGTTTGGAAATTGATAGTTGGATCCCTTTGAAGTGGTTGGTATGTCTCCTTATCACTAAGTTGCTGTTTAATTTCGTCACTGTAGTACTTATAATTCAGTACGACTACCGCACCGCCCTTATCCGCGGTGCGGATCACAATGTCTGGATCTTTAGACAACGTAGTGATGGCTGCCTTCTCTTCTGGAGTTAGGTTGGTGTGGTATTTATTGGACTCATATCTTCTCAGATCTTGAGAGACCAATCTCATGAAAGTTTTAATACTTGCATTGTTGCTTGAAGGGTCAAACGAGCTTTTGTTCTTAAACTTATGTATGTCACCATCTGCGGACTGGTCATTGAAAAATTCTTTTAGTCTCAAAGACCGCTGAAATTTCTGGCAATCGATGTAGTTAGCAAACTCATCACCCTTGCCAGAAGGGACAAAGCTCAAGCCTCTATTTAACACACTTCTCTCTGCCATGGATAAAACTCTGTCACTGATGTTTACCACTAGGTCCTCAACAGGACCAGTGGTGGTTATTTTCTGGTAGGCAGTGGCGGTTTTCTCTCTCCAGCCCCCCCTCCGTACGTGTGGCCTCTTCCTCGTCCTCTCTGGCCGGCTCTGGTAGTGACCCCTTGAAAAACCTGTTGGCCAGATGGTTGGCCACCGCTTACTCTACCCTGGGTCTGCGGTGCTTCTGTGTCAGATCCAGAGCTACTGTCGACAGTTTGGAGAGATTGTTTTGTGTAAAATCTTTGTCTCCTACGTCTCTGGGGGAATGGTCTTCTGTTCTCGCCACCGTTTAACCATCGATAGACAGTTTTATCCTTATGGTCATCGATTACTGTTTGCAGTTTCCTATTCTTGAATTGCACGAGGGTCTCTTTGTATTCTTTAATCTGGGAAGACAATTTGTCAAGCCACTGTTCAGATGAATCCTCAGTCAGTACAGGGATCTTATCTCTTTCCCATTCCTGAATCTCCACTTTGATTCTTTCAAGTTGGTTTCTCACCTCTTCTGTGACCAGGAGAATGAGGTCAAGGGAACATTTATTGAGTATTGCGCACCAGCGCTTACAGAACTCAGGGTTGTTTTGTCCTATAGTAGGTTGATTACGTATCCTAAAGCCCCTTGGAATCATGAGCTTTCTATAATACTCTGAGAGGTAGACCCCATGTAGTCGCAAATCAACTTCTTTCTTTTTCAATTTCACCAAAGCCAAATAAATGGCTTGTGCTGTATTGCCACCAGTAGTCTCCTCCTCAGGATTAAATAGAATTCTGGCTGCATCATCCACCGTAAAGGTTAGAGTCTGTGTACTTTCTACATCGGGTTCCATTATATACTGCCACAGGTCAGGTGTGGTGTAAAGTGTTAGTAGTGAATAGACGAATGTCTAATTGGAGAGAGGTTTCTATCATGTGGGTGCAACAACAAAATGATATCCGTTTAGCAAAGATGTGCACTCTCACTTAATTGCAGCAGCCAGGGTGCTAGTAGAATTAGATATACCATCAAAGAAAAACCTTGCACTCACTGGACTTTTCAACAAAATTTTACTTGGCAAAAATAATGACGTTTCGGGGACAGTGTATCCCCTTCCTCAGACAGTGAATGCTTCAAACATTAGTGAATTTATACAAACAAACAAATAAACCCCTCCCCCAATTAGCAAAAAAACCGCCAAATGAGACTTACATATTACTTACCATATTACGGCAGGATAGCTACACTGCAGATGTATTAGTATACAGCATGTAACCTTACAGCAGGGTTATAGTTAATACAGCGGCGCCTACTATGAGTGTAGATACATGCACGTTTTATCATAGATAAGATACAGGTTTTTCTTTGATGGTATATCTAATTCTACTAGCACCCTGGCTGCTGCAATTAAGTGAGAGTGCACATCTTTGCTAAACGGATATCATTTTGTTGTTGCACCCACATGATAGAAACCTCTCTCCAATTAGACATTCGTCTATTCACTACTAACACTTTACACCACACCTGACCTGTGGCAGTATATAATGGAACCCGATGTAGAAAGTACACAGACTCTAACCTTTACGGTGGATGATGCAGCCAGAATTCTATTTAATCCTGAGGAGGAGACTACTGGTGGCAATACAGCACAAGCCATTTATTTGGCTTTGGTGAAATTGAAAAAGAAAGAAGTTGATTTGCGACTACATGGGGTCTACCTCTCAGAGTATTATAGAAAGCTCATGATTCCAAGGGGCTTTAGGATACGTAATCAACCTACTATAGGACGAAACAACCCTGAGTTCTGTAAGCGCTGGTGCGCAATACTCAATAAATGTTCCCTTGACCTCATTCTCCTAGTCACAGAAGAGGTGAGAAACCAACTTGAAAGAATCAAAGTGGAGATTCAGGAATGGGAAAGAGATAAGATCCCTGTACTGACTGAGGATTCATCTGAACAGTGGCTTGACAAATTGTCTTCCCAGATTAAAGAATACAAAGAGACCCTCGTGCAATTCAAGAATAGGAAACTGCAAACAGTAATCGATGACCATAAGGATAAAACTGTCTATCAATGGTTAAACGGTGGCGAGAACAGAAGACCATTCCCCCAGAGACGTAGGAGACAAAGATTTTACACAAAACAATCTCTCCAAACTGTCGACAGTAGCTCTGGATCTGACACAGAAGCACCGCAGACCCAGGGTAGAGTAAGCGGTGGCCAACCATCTGGCCAACAGGTTTTTCAAGGGGTCACTACCAGAGCCGGCCAGAGAGGACGAGGAAGAGGCCACACGTACGGAGGGGGGGCTGGAGAGAGAAAACCGCCACTGCCTACCAGAAAATAACCACCACTGGTCCTGTTGAAGACCTAGTGGTAAACATCAGTGACAGAGTTTTATCCATGGCAGAGAGAAGTGTGTTAAATAGAGGCTTGAGCTTTGTCCCTTCTGGCAAGGGTGATGAGTTTGCTAACTACATCGATTGCCAGAAATTCCAGCGGTCTTTGAGACTAAAAGAATTTTTCAATGACCAGTCCGCAGATGGTGACATACATAAGTTTAAGAACAAAAGCTCGTTTGACCCTTCAAGCAACAATGCAAGTATTAAAACTTTCATGAGATTGGTCTCTCAAGATCTGAGAAGATATGAGTCCAATAAATACCACACCAACCTAACTCCAGAAGAGAAGGCAGCCATCACTACGTTGTCTAAAGATCCAGACATTGTGATCCGCACCGCGGATAAGGGCGGTGCGGTAGTCGTACTGAATTATAAGTACTACAGTGACGAAATTAAACAGCAACTTAGTGATAAGGAGACATACCAACCACTTCAAAGGGATCCAACTATCAATTTCCAAACCTTGATACATCAAGCGGTTCAGGAGGGACTGAAGGAAGGGTGGATTGATGAAGACATTGCTGGTTTCTTGAGGATTATACATCCAGTCTGTCCCATACTATACACACTTCCCAAAATTCATAAGGATTTGGAGAAGCCTCCGGGGAGGCCAATTGTCTCTGCCCGGAATTCTATCACCTCTAGGCTAGCAATCTACGTGGACTATTTCCTCCAGCCCCTAGTGAGGAATATGAGGTCATACCTAAGGGATTCGTCACAGCTGATTGCAGAACTTAAAACTATCAAGTTCGAAGAGCCATATATTTTGGTTACAGCAGATGTAAATAGTTTATATACAATTATTCCACACGAGACAGGGAAACAATATGTGTCTGATGCTTTGGATAAACATCCCTATGTGGGTCCCCCTAGAGACTTCCTGATAAAACTACTAGACCTGAGCTTACGTCTTAACTATTTCAGGTTTGAGGGCAAGTACCACCAACAAATATCAGGTACGGCCATGGGATCAAACGTGGCCCCCTCACTGGCCAATATATATATGGAGCATTATGAATTACACGTGATGAAGATATACCAGAAACCTGAAATACTATACTATAAACGGTATATAGACGATTTGCTAATTATTTGGAGCGGTACAGTTACAGAGTTGGAAGGATGGTTCGAGGATTTGAATTCACTTACTAATCCAGTGAAATTTAAACTTAAATACGATTTGGAAAGTATTGAGTTCCTGGACTTAAACATTTTTAAAACAGAGTGTGGCTATTTGGGTACCTCGCTGTTCAGGAAACCCACAGACAGGAACTCTATCCTACATGCCACGAGCAACCATCCGACAGCACTCCTCAAGGCCATTCCGAAAGCCCAACTGCAGCGGGCCGCAAGAAATAATAGCGATGAGACCAAAAGACACCAACAACTCAATGAGATGCAGCAACGATTCATACAACGAGGTTATAGTCCGCACCTTAATAAACAGAGTAGAATGGGAGTGGAAAATGATATCGTGATGTCTCCCCGAACTGATCCAAAAGGTGAGCAGAGGATGACTTTTACTACGGTATATAGTCCCTCAACCAGAGCCTTGGGTATAACATTAAGAGAACACTGGCACATTGTACAAGGTGATCCTTCTCTCCCGTTTAACGAGTGGCAACCCCCGAGAGTGGGTTATAAACGTGACAAGAATTTAAAAGATCTTTTGATGCTCACTGATCCTATCCATTGTTACAACCCCGAGACATGGTTGACACAAAGAAAGAAACCAGGATGTTACAGATGCTTGGGATGTACCACCTGCAACGCCATGATCCCAGGACCAACCTTTGGACATCCCCACCATAGTGAAAAAGGGTGTGTGTACAAGCGCTAAGGTAATCCCCAAGCTGTATCCAAACAGAGATCCTAACCAACCTCCAAAAAATATGCACAAGTAGTAAGAAGTGAAAACAGCGCCAACAAGAGGCCAAGGGATAAATATACTCACAGAGAGATAAAAGAAGATTATTTAATGAACCATGTTAAAAAGCATCAGTAATAAAAGACTATATATAAAAAATGTAAAAAGCACATATAAATAAAATTACAAATACAGGAATATCTTACAGAAGCGGCTCAAAGGGCCAAAGCTGATAATTACAATAAAAACAGAGGTAATAACAGGTGATCAGTGTGAGTGGTACACCAGAATAAGAGTGTATACTGATAAAACAGAATTAGCCTAAGTGCAACTGTAGCAAGTGCATCAAGCAAAAAACTAATAAACAATAATACAAGCAATAGTGTTCAAAATTAGTGTTACAAAAATAGTGTTCCAAAAAATAGAAAAATGCACTGCAGTGCAAAAAAAGGGGGGTAGCAAAATAATTGTATAGATACAATCAAGTAGTGAGTGAGTGCAAATGGATATAAAAATGCTAGCTACTTAATCCAGTGAGGTTAAGATATAATTAAATAAAATACACAATATGCAATAACATAAAAAATATAATACATCCCCACCATAACCAGAGATTTAAGATTAGGCATGTGCTGACGTGCACCACTTCTCATGTGGTGTACCTACTGAATTGCAGCTGTGGGCGGTTTTATGTGGGAAAAACAACTGATGATGCCCGAACCAGGTTCGCTAATCACAGGTCATCTATCAGAACTGCTCTGAAGAAGGGCTCTAGTGACCAACCTGTGGCCCGGCATTTTGTGGAGAAAGGCCATGGACTTCAGGACCTGAGATTCACCCTAATTGATCATGTCCCCCCATTGAGGCGGGGGGGTGATAGAGATACACTTCTCCTGCAGATTGAGGCCAAATGGATTTTTCGTTTAAACACCCTGCAACCTCATGGACTCAATACTATGTTTGACTGGCATTGTTTTTTGTAGAATAGATCCAGTCCTTATGGATATCTGCCTTACATATGATGAGAGTCCACGTCATCCAGGCTATCCAACCTGAGAGTCCACACTCCATTCGATGTCTGTTTACTCTTTGCTTAGTATTTGTTGTTTCATTCCTTCTTTGTTGTTTACCCTTTGCTATTGTTGTTCCTTATTCTTTGGTATTTTGTTCCATTCTATGTCTGTCTATTCTTTGCTTATCTTTTGTTTCATCCTTTTTTTTTTTTTTTCCGTTGTTTACCCTTTGCTATTTTTGATCTTTATTCCTTGTTATTTTGCTCTCTTTGTTGGTCTACTCTGGTTGGGTTCTCTCGATCTATTATTTTTCATTATTTTTCATTTCTGTTTGAGGTGTTTCGTGTACTCTCTTTTGGGAACGTCTATTGGTTGTTGGGTCTCTTATCTACTATCGTGGCCCTCCTCTGATAGGCGGAGTGTGCTACTGTGTATGAGACTTACATATTACTTACCATATTACGGCAGGATAGCTACACTGCAGATGTATTGGTATACAGCATGTAACCTTACAGCAGGGTTATAGTTAATACAGCGGCGCCTACTATGAGTGTAGATACATGCACGTTTTATCGTTGTGAGTCATCACCATGGCAACCGCAACCCGGGTGATTGGTGCATCGCCACCCACGTGAGCGGCTGATGCAGTTCCGGGTCTGTTTTCCTTTACTGCTGTGTATGCGGTTGCGGTGGCGTGATACACGGCGATCGGTGTCAGGACTTCTACAAGTTTTGTGCTTGGTAGGTTGCGAGTCAGCTTATATATATTTATTTAGTATCTGACAGCTCATTGTATAACCCAAGAGGCTTTAAATACTAGTTGACTCTCCTAACATAATGGATATAAGGGGTACATTGTGAACACTAGAACTGTGGAATGTAAGTTTTTTCACCATGCTCAGTATTGCTACAGGTCTTTTAATATGAACATTTGCACTGTCACAATTTGTACATGAGCAGTGATGGCTCATATTGCATTTTATGTATTATATTTACACTATGTTTACTTTGTGACATATGGTCACCTTAGCAACACATTTGGCGTTTTTTTTGCTAATTGGGGGGAGGGGTTTATTTGTTTGTTTGTATAAATTCACTAATGTTTGAAGCATTCACTGTCTGAGGAAGGGGATACACTGTCCCCGAAACGTCATTATTTTTGCCAAGTAAAATTTTGTTGAAAAGTCCAGTGAGTGCAAGGTTTTTCTTTGATGGTATATATATATATATATATATATATATATATATACGCATATATACACACACACACAGGGATTTTTTTGGGGAAAATAATTTTAAAGAGACATTTATACACTGGCTATTTGTTTATATGCTGTCAGGTCCACCAAGAGCAGATTATGGGCGAGATCCGATATACGGCGTAGTTTTCGGCGCAAGTGAGGGAACCCGTGCCGCCCGTAGTTTCACCTCGCACATTGGGGTATTACATATATGGCGCCGGCAGTTGTAAAGTGCCGTAAGTCGGATAAACTAGCGATGTCCAGAAATGAGCGTAACTACAAATTTCTGGAGTCGCCAGTGACTTACGGCACTTTAGAAATGGCCGGCGCCTAAAAAAACAAACCAAAATATTAAATCTCCCGTAACTGTCTAACCTGCCTCCCAAAAATAAGCCCGACACGTATACCCCTATATCTGCAATCCCCCTCTCACTCCTAATAATAAATGTATTATCCCCTAGACCGACAACCCCCCACAACGCAATAAGCCTAATTATTAACCCCTAAACCGCCATAGCCCACACCGCAATAAACCTATCCTAGTATTAACCCCTAAACCGCCGCCCCCGGAGCCCACCGCCACCTACATTATATGTATTAACCTCTAAACCGCCACCTAAATAAAGTGTTTAACCCCTATACTGCCACTCACAGACCCCGCTGCCACCTACATTAAATATATTAACCCCTAATCTGACTCCCCTACACCGCCGCCACCTACATTAAATATATTAACCCCTAATCAGACCCCCCTACACCGCCGCCACCTACATTAAATATATTAACCTCTAATCTGACCCCCCTACACCACCGCCAACTACATTAAATTTATTAACCTCTAATCTGACCCCCCTACACCGCCGCCACCTACATTAAATTTATTAACCTCTAATCTGACCCCCCTACACCGCCGCCACCTACATTAAATGTATAACCCCCTAAACCTAAGTCTAACCCTAACATTTATTATTTAAATAAATATAAATAATATTAATATTATTAACTTAATTATTCCTATTTAAAACTAAATACTTACCTATAAAATAAACCCTAAGATAGCTACAATATAATTAATAATTACATTGTAGCTATTTTAGGATTTATATTTATTTTACAGGTAACTTTCTATTTATTTTAACTAGGTACAATAGCTATTAAATAGTTAATAACTATTTAATAGCTACCTAGTTAAAATAATTACAAAATTACCTGTAAAATAAATCCTAACCTAAGTTACAAATACACCTAACACTACACTATCAATAAATTAAATAAATAAATTAACTACAATTATCTAAAATAAAATACAATTAAATAAACTAAACTATATTACAAAAAACCCAAACACTAAATTACAAAAAATAAAAAAATATTACAAGAAGATTAATCTAATTACACCTAATCTAAGCCCCCTAATAAAATAAAAAAGCCCCCCAAAATAATAAAATGCCCTACCCTATACTAAATTACAAATAGCCCTTAAAAGGGCCTTTTGCGGGGCGCCGCCACCTACCTACATTTATTAACCCCTAATCTGCCGCCCCCAACATCACCGACACTATATTAAATTTATTAACCGCTAAACCTAAGTCTAACCCTAACACCCACTAATGTAAATATAATTTAAATATATCTAAATAAAATTACTATCATTAAATAAATTATTCCTATTTAAAACTAAATACTTACCTATAAAATAAACCCTAAGCTAGCCACAATATAACTAATAGTTACATTGTAGGTATCTTAGGGTTTATTTTTATTTTACAGGCAACTTTGTATATATTTTAACAAGGTACAATAGTTATTAAATAGTTATTAACTATTTAATATCTTCCTAGTTAAAATAAATACAAATATACCTGTAAAATAAAACCTAACCTAAGTTACAATTACACCTATCACTACACTATAATTAAATAAATTCCCTAAACTAAATACAATTAAATACAATTAAAAACAATTATCTAAAGTACAAAAGAAAACAAACACTAAATTACAGAAAATAATAAAATAATTAAAAAAAATAAAATAATTACACCTAATCTAATCCCCCTAATAAAATAAAAAAGCCCCCTAAAGTAATAAAAAGCCCTACCCTACACTAAATTACAAATAGCCCTTAAAAGGGCCTTTTGCGGGGCATTGCCCCAAAGTAATCAGCTCTTTTACCTGTAAAAAAAAGTACAATACCCCCCCAACATTAAAACCCACCACCCACATACCCAGCCCTACTGTAAAACCCACCCAATCCCCCCTTAAAAAACCTAACACTAACCCCTTGAAGATCACCCTACCTTGAGATGTCTTCACCCAGCCGGGCCAAAGTCCTCCACGAAGCTGGCAGAAGAGGTCTTCCAGATGGGCAGAAGTCTTCATCCAGACGGCATCTTCTATCTTCATCCATCCGGCGCGGAGCGGCTCCATCTTCAAGACATCCGACGTGGAGCATCCTCTTCAACCGGAGTCTTCTTGAATAATGACGGGTCCTTTAAGTGACGTCATCCAAGATGGCGTCCCTTGAATTCCGATTGGCTGATAGAATTCTATCAGCCAATCAGAATTAAGGTAGGAAAAATCATATTGGCGGATGCAATCAGCCAATAGGATTGAGCTTGCATTCTATTGGCTGTTCCAATCAGCCAATAGAATGTGAGCTCAATCCTATTGGCTGATTGGATCAGCCAATAGGATTTTTCCTACCTTAATTCCGATTGGCTGATAGAATTCTATCAGCCAATCGGAATTCAATGGATGCCATCTTGGATGACATCACTTAAAGGACCCGTCATTGTTCAAGAAGACTCCGAATGAAGAGGATGCTCCATGTCGGATGTCTTCAAGATGGAGCCGCTCCGCACCGGATGGATGAAGATAGAAGATGCCGCCTGGATGAAGACTTCTGCCCGTCTGGAGGACCTCTTCTGGCCAGCTTCAATGAAGACTTCTGCCCGTCTGAAGGACCACTTCTGCCGGCTTTGTGGAGGACTTTGGCCCGGCTGGGTGAAGACGTCTCAAGGTAGGGTGATCTTCAAGGGGTTAGTGTTAGGTTTTTTTAAGGGGGTATTGGGTGGGTTTTAGAGTAGGGTTGGGTGTATGGGTGGTGGGTTTTAATGTTGGGGGGGTATTGTACTTTTTTTTTACAGGTAATAGAGCTGATTACTTTGGGGCAATGCCCCGCAAAAGGCCCTTTCAATGGTTATTCGTAATTTAGTATAGGGTAGGGCTTTTTATTACTTTAGGGGCTTTTTTATTGTATTAGGGGGATTAGATTAGGTGTAATTAGTTTAAAAAAAATCTAATTATTTTATTATTTTCTGTAATTTTGTGGGGGGGTTTTTTTGTACTTTAGATAATTGTTTTTAATTGTATTTAATTGTATTTAGTTTAGGGAATTTATTTAATTATAGTGTAGTGTTAGGTGTAATTGTAACTGGTTTTATTTTACAGGTATATTTGTATTTATTTTAACTAGGAAGTTTTTAAATAGTTAATAACTATTTAGTAACTATTCTACCTAGTTAAAATAAATACAAAGTTGCCTGTAAAATAAAAATAAACCCTAAGCTAGCTACAATGTAACTATTAGTTATATTGTAGCTAGCTTAGGGTTTATTTTATAGGTAAGTATTTAGTTTTAAATAGGAATAATTTATTTAGATTTAGTTCAATTATATTAAATTTAGGGGGTGTTAGGGTTAGACTTAGGTTTAGGGGTTAATACATTTAATATAGTGGCTGCGGTGTAGGGGGGCAGATTAGGGGTTAATAAATATAATGGAGGTGGCGGTGGGCTCCGGGAGCGGCGGTTTAGGGGTTAATACATTTATTAGAGTGGCGTGGGCTCCAGGAGCAGCGGTTTAGGAGTTAATAACTTTATTTAGGTGCGGCGGGGTCCGGGAGCGGCGGTATAGGGGGTTAACAGTATAGTATAGTGTGGGTGTTTAGTGACAGGGTACCAAGAAAGCTGTAAAAAAGCCGAAGAGCAGTGAGATCGATGACTGTTAGTTAACAACAGTCCGCTGCTCATCGCACCGTACTTGGTGCAAGGCTTTTTGACAGCTTTTTTGTTAATTTTGGAAAACGTATTCAGGTCCGCGGCAGTGCTGTTAGGCGAATTTAGGCGAGCGTATTGGTGCAGTTGAATGCAAGAAAGTCGACGGCTTGATAAATAGAGGCCAGTGTGTTCACCAAAAATGGGCCGGCATCTAAACTTACATTCTTGCATTTAAAATAAAGATACCAAGAGAATGAAAATAATTTGATAATAAGAGTAAATTAGAAAGTTGTTTAAAATTGCATGCTCTATCTGAATCACAATAGAAAAAAAATTGGGTTCAGTGTCCTTTTAAAAAGGGAGGTTTTGCACAGGATTGGGTCTGAGTAAATCCAAAATTTAGAGCACCTGTGTTTTGCACAGGTGTAATTACAAGTAAGACAAATTCTCATTTGGCAGATCTTTTAAGTTGCATGCTATTGCATTTGAAATCCCCAAACTGCTAGAACTGGCTGTGGCTCAACACGCAAGCAAACAGGAGTAGTAAACACAGAGCCACGGGTTTAAATCACAGTACAGCCCTGTCGAGCAGAATTCATCCCAGACCTTTTCTTTTTAGTCTAAAGGCTTAGTTCGTGACAGACCTCCGTGCATCCACTCACTGCTCCGCCTCCACTGGGATGAAGATAGAAGATGCCGGTCCCGCGATGAATACAGATGGAGCCGTCTGGATGAAGATACTTCGCCGCTGGGATGAAGATAGTTCACCAGACTTCAGCAACTGTGAGTACCGATTTTGGGGTTAGTGTTAGGTTTTTTTGGGGGGTTTTTGGGGGTGTTTTTTTTTTTTATTAGATTAGGGCTTTTTTTTATTTTAATGGGCTGAAAAAGAGCTGAATGCCCATACAAATGTCTTTTTCAGGACAATGGGTAGATTAGGTATGTTGGGGGTGTTTGTTGTATTTTATTTAGCAAAGGAGCTGTTAACTTTAGGGCAATGCTCTACAAAAGGTCCTTTTAATGGCCATTGGTAGTTTATTATAGATTAGGGGGAGTTTTGTTTTGGGGTGTTTTTGTTTTGTTTTTAAAACGGAGTATTAGAATAGGAATATTTTTTATTATTTTGGATAATTTTGTTTATTTTTTGTAATGGGATTTTTTTTATATTTGGGGTGTTTTTCTTTTTTTTTTTTTAGATTAGGCTTTTTTTTTTTTAATGGCCGAAAAAGAGCTGAATGTCCTTTTAAGGGCAGTGCCCATACAAATGTCCTTTTTGGGGCAATGGGTAGATTAGGTTTATTTTTATTTTGTGGGTTTGTGGGATGGGGGTTTGTAAAGTTAGGGGGTGTTTTTTTTTATTTTTTTTGCAAAAGAGCTGTTAACTTCAGGGCAATGCCCTACAAAAGGCCCTTTTTACGGGCCCTTGGTAGTTTATTATAGATTTGTTTTTTTATTTTGGGGTGTTTTTTTTTTTAAAAACGTGGTATTAGAATAGAAATCATTTTTATTTTTTTGGATAATTTTGTTATTTTTTGTAATGGTAGTTTTTTTTTTATTTTTAGTAATGTTAGTTTTTTTATTTTTAGTAATGATAGGTTTTATTAGTGTAAGCTTAGGTTTTATTTTTATTTCACAGGTAAGTTTGTATTTATTTTAACAAGGTAGTTAGTAAATAGTTATATTGTAGCTATCTTATCTTTTATTTTTATTTCACAGGTAAGTTTGTATTTATTTTTAAATAAGTAGTTAGTTAATAATTGTAACTTGAATTTAGGTCTATTTTAACTATGTTAAAGTTAGGGGGTGTTAGGTTTAGGGGTTAATATAGTTTAATTTAGGTTGTTGCAATGTGGGGGCGGTTTAGGGGTTAATAGTTTTAGTTAGTGTTGGCCTTGTGGGCGTACGGCGTGTTAGAGGTTAATAGGTTTAGTTAGTGTTTTAGTTAGTGCTTGCGATGTGGGTGTATGGCGGTTTAGGGATTAATAGGTATATTTAGTGTTTAAGTTAGTGCTGGCGATGTCGGGGAACTGTGGTTTAGGGGTTAATAGGTTTAGTTAGTGTCGGCAATGTTTGGGAATGGCGGTTTAGGGGTTAATAGGTTTAGTTAGTGTTGGCGATGTCGGGGAACTGTGATTTAGGAGTTAAAAGATTTATTTAGTGATTTAGTTAGTGTCGGCAATGTCGGGGGAACTGCGGTTTAGGGGTTAATAGGTTTAGTAAGTGTCGGCAATGTTTGGGAATGGCGGTTTAGGGGTTAATAGGTTTAGTTAGTGTCGGCGATGTCGGGGAACTGCGGTTTAGGGGTTAATAGCTTTATTTAGTGATTTAGTTAGTGTCGGCGATGTCGGGGAACTGCGGTTTAGGGGTTAATAGGTTTAGTAAGTGTCGGCAATGTTTGGGAATGGCGGTTTAGGGGTTAATAGGTTTAGTTAGTGTCGGCGATGTTGGGGAACTGCGGTTTAGGGGTAATGGCTTTATTTAGAGATTAACTGCGGTTTAGGGGTTAATAGGTTTAGGTAGTGTTGGCAATGTGGGGGGCAGTTTAGGGATTAATAGGTTTAGTTAGTGTCGACTATGTGGGGGGGACGGCGGTTTAGGGGTTAATAGCTTTATTTAGTGTCAGCGATGTGGGCGGTGGCGGCGGTTTAAGATAATTTTGTTTTGGCAATCGGCAGCATATTAGTTATGTATAGTTAAATCGTTTTTTCGGATCCATTCTTTATTCAAATGAATTATTCTATTCTAAACTTCAGAATAGAATAATGCATATGAATAAAGAATGGATCCGAAAAAACAAGCGGATCCAAAAAAATGATTTTACTTAAGATAACTAATTTGCCAAAACTATTTTTTTTTTAAACTCAACTAAATTAATTTGCCGAAACAAAAAAACTAATGAAAACGAAACAAAAACTAAATTTATGCTTACCTGATAAATTTATTTCTTTTTTGACACGATGAGTCCATGGATAATCTAATTACTATTGGGAATATCACTCCTGCCCAGCAGGAGGCGGCAAAGAGCACCACAGCAATGCTGTTAAATATCACCTCCTTCCCTCCAACCCCAGTCATTCGACCGAAGCAAAGGAGAGAAAGGAAGCAACAAGGTGCAGAGGTGTCTGAAGTTTATAACAAAAAACTCTGTCCTTAAGAAACAACAGGGCGGGCCGTGGACTCATCGCGTCAAGAAATAAATAAATTTATCAGGTAAGCATAAATTTTGTTTTCTTTCTAATGACATGGTGAGTCCACAGATCATCTAATTTCTATTGGGAATCAATACCCAAGCTAGAGGACACAGATGATAAGGGAGGGACAAGACAGGGAACCTAAACAGAAGGCACCACTGCTTGAAAAACCTTTATCCCAAAGGAAGCCTCAGTTGAAGCAAAAGTATCAAATTTATAGAATTTAGAAAAAGTGTGTAGAGAGGACCAAGTTGCAGCCTTGCAAATCTGTTCCACAGAAGCTTCATTTTTGAATGCCCAGGAAGAGGAAACAGCCCTCGTAGAATGAGCCGTAACTCTCTCAGGAGGCTGCTGTCCAGCTGTTTCATAGGCCAAGTGAATGATACTCTTCAGCCACAAAGAAAGAGAAGTAGCCGAAGCTTTCTGTCCTTTACGTTTTCCAGAGAAAATCACAAACAGAGCAGAAGACTGACGAAAATCCTTAGTCGCCTGCCAATACAATTTCAATGCACGCACCACGTCCAGATTGTGCAGCAGACGTTCCTTCTGAGAAGAAGGGTTAGGACACAAGGACGGAACAACAATCTCCTGATTAATGTTCCAATCGGAAACCACATTAGGGAGAAACCCTAACGTAGTACGCAAAACTACCTTATCCATATGAAAAATAAGGTAAGGAGACACATACTGTAATGCCGAGAGCTCTGAAACTCTACGAGCAGATAAAATAGCAACAAGAAACAAAACCTTCCAAGATAACAACTTAATATCTAAGGAATGCATAGGCTCAAACGGAGCCTGTTGAAGAACTTTAAGAACTAGATTAAGACTCCAAGGAAGAGTAACCGGTTTAAACACAGGCCTGATTCTGACTAAGGCCTGACAGAACGATTGCATGTCTGGTACATCCGCCAGATGTTTATTTAACAAAATAGAAATAGAATAGATAGAGAAATTTGACCCTTTAGGGAACTTGCTGATAAACCCTTTTCCAAACCCTCTTGGAGAAGAGACAAAATTCTAGGAATCCAAACTCTACTCCAAGAGTAGCCTTTGGATTCACACCAATGCAGATATTTACGCCATATCTTATGGTAAATCTTTCTAGTCACAGGCTTAGAAGCCTGAATCATGGTCTCAATGACTGAATCTGAAAATCCACGCTTAGATAAAATTAAGCGTTCAATCTCCAAGCAGTCAGCTTCAGAGAAACTAAATTTGGATGAAGGAAGGCCCCTTGAAGTAGAAGGTCCTTTCTCAACGGAAGCCTCCAAGGTGGAAGAGATGACATCTCCACCAGGTCTGCATACCGGATCCTGCGAGGCCACGCCAGTGCTATGAGGATCACTGACACCCTTTCCTGTTTGATTCGAGCAATGACTCGAGGGAGGAGAGTGAACGGAGGAAATAGGTATGCAAGGCTGAAAATCCAAGGTACCGCCAGAGCGTCTATCAGTACTGCCTGAGGATCCCTTGACCTTGACCCATACCTCGGAAGATTGGCATTCTGCCGAGATGCCATGAGATTCAACTCCGGCTGTCCCCATTTGAGAATCAAGCTGGAGAACACTTCCAGATGGAGTTCCCACTCCCCAGGGTGAAAGGTCTGTCTGCTCAGAAAATCCGCCTCCAAGTTGTCCACTCAGTTGTGGAACTCCGCCCACTGAATTATCTTGGCTACCTCTGCCATGGCCAAGGAACTCTGAGTTCCCCCTTGATGGTTGATGTAAGCCACTGAAGTTATGTTGTCTGACTGGAACCTGATAAACCTGGCCGATGCTAACTGAGGCCAGGCCAGAAGAGCATTGAAGATTGCTCTTAGCTCCAGAATGGTTATGGGTAAAACAGACTACGACTGAGTCTATGTCTCCTGAGTCTTTAGAGAGCCCCAGACTGCTCCCCGGGAAGAGGACTGAAGTGCTAGACAGGAATCGAAAATCTTTGATTTCCTGACTTCTGTCAGAAAAATCTTCATTGATAAGGAATCTATTATGGTTCCCAAGAAAATTACCCTTGTAGTTGGAACTCTTTTCCAAATTCACCTTCCATCCGTGAGATTGCAGGAAAGATAACAGCATTTCCATGTGGGATCTTGCTTGTTGAAAGGATGGTGCCTGAACCAGAATGTCATCCAGATAAGGCGCCACTGCAATGCCCCGCAATCGGAGCACCACCAACAGGGATCCCAGAACCTTTGAGAAAATTCTGGGAGCTGTGGCAAGGCCGAATGGAAGAGACACAAACTGGAAATGTTTGTCTAGAAATGCAAACTTCAGAAACTTGTGATGGTCCCTATGGATGGGAACATGCAGGTATGCTTCCTTTAAATCTACCGTTGTCATAAATTGACCCTCTTGAACCAAGGGAAGAATGGAACGAATAGTTTCCATCTTGAAGGACAGTACTCTAAGGAATTTGTTTAGACTTTTGAGATCTAAAATTGGTCTGAAGGTTCCCTCTTTTTTGGGAACCACGAACAGATTGGAGTAAAACCCCGGACCCTGTTCCTGCATTGGGATGGAACTATCACTCCCAGGTCGGAAAGAACCTGAACACAGTCTAAGAACACCTCTCTTTTTATCTGGTCTACAGATAATCTTGAAAGCAGAAACCTGCCCCTGGGAGGAAAGGTCTTGACACCTAGTTTGTATCCCTGGGACACGATGTCCACTGCCCAGGAATCCTGAACACCCCAAACCCAAGTGAAGAAGGAAAGTCTGCCCCCTACACAATCCGGTCCCCGATCGAGGGGGGTGTCTGTCCGAATAGAATCAGACAATGCATCAAACCAGTATGCTGCCGCACTAGTGACGGTAGCAATACACATCGCAGGTTGCCATTGTAAACCCTGTTGTACATACATTTTCTTGAGTAACTCCTCTAATTTCTCTTGCTATAGGAAACATCTTCTTAAATATAGGGGATGGAGAAAAAGGGATACCCGGTCTCTCCCATTCCCTAGCAATAATCTCTGTAGCTCTATCTGGTACAGGAAAAAACCTCCACTATGGAAGGTATACCAAAATACTTGTTTAGTTTACAAGACTTCTTAAGATTAACTACGACAGTAGTGTCAGAGTCGTCCAGGGTAGCTAAAAACTCCTTAAGTAGGTGCCTAGCTTAAATCTGAAGGATACAACTTCAGCATCAGAGGAAGGAATTACACTGTCTGAATCTGAGATCTTACCCTCAGGTGCTACCGAAATATCCTCCTCTTCAGACCTATGAAAAGGGAACGTTCGGAATAGATACAGTTGTGACAGAAACCATACACACTAATTCTTTACATTTCCTCTTGCGCTTTCCCTGTAGCAAGGGAAAAGCAGACAACGCATCAGAAACTGCAGAAGACATGAGGGAGCAAGGTCTTGCAAAGAAACTCCAGACGGAGCTTGGGAGGAAATGCATGGCACTGTATTAATTGATACAAATTTGGGACACCTGAGGAGAAAAACTGTGGCATATTTTGAATATTGCCAAAAGACTCCTGAATAGCATCAGACCTAGACAATATTGGCTCAAAAAGTCTATCCCTAAAATGTAGTGTTCTCTCAACACATGAGGAACAGAAAAGGATTGGTGGACTAATATTAGCATTGAAACATAAAGGACATCTGTAATCTATAACAGAGTCTTGATCCATCTTAACAGAAATAAAAATAAAAATATTTAAAATTTTGCTAAAATTTTATACAGAAAAAAATGTTACTGTTTCTTTAAATTTTAAAAGGTAACTGCTTTATTTTTGACGAACTGTAAAAACGTAATTGCTTTATTTTTTAATGTAATGCAATAATGAAAAATAATGATTCAAAACACTTCAAACAGCTTTATCTCTGCTGAGGTGCCTTCCTTGCTGGATTACCGGAGATAATGTGTATGGAAACTGGAACCAAAACAGAGCTGTTGCAAATAATGTCAAACAATCGTTAATCCGTTTTAACTAAAAACGGCAAGTTGCAAGATTTCTCTCCTACATATACAGTAATTGAGAGAAAATATGTGCACAACAGATAATTTTACTGCCACACAATCCATGCCCATCGTGGGCGTGTCAAAAATAACGTGTCAGTCGACATTTTATGTGAATCTCCGTAATAAAAAACTGACGGAGTATCACCAACAATGAGCCTATTCTCCTCAAGTCCCCAGTGCCTGCAAATACTGCCTTACATAATCCCCTTAAGACATTAGGATTAATGTATCAAACATCCCATTTCAGGGAAATAATAAAGTGCCATATTTTTTCCTTAATACTGCTTAAGAAAAATAAATTTAGCACTTACCTCAATAAATTCTGGTTGGCAGCAAGGCAGCTCACTAGGTTTGAGAGGTCCTCTCCTTCACATAGACCTGTGGACAAATAATGAAAAGGGCAGCACTTTATTTAAATTTTAGGGAGGCACAGTGAGAATTATGTCCCACAAGTTCCCTTTGCTTAAAAGCCACCAATGCTCTACTGAAGAGACTGAAATGGACTATAACTACAGGGAGTGCAGAATTATTAGGCAAGTTGTATTTTTGAGGATTAATTTTATTATTGAACAACAACCATGTTCTCAATGAACCCAAAAAACTCATTAATATCAAAGCTGAATATTTTTGGAAGTAGTTTTTAGTTTGTTTTTAGTTTTAGCTATTTTAGGGGGATATCTGTGTGTGCAGGTGACTATTACTGTGCATAATTATTAGGCAACTTAACAAAAAACAAATATATACCCATTTCAATTATTTATTTTTACCAGTGAAACCAATATAACATCTCAACATTCACAAATATACATTTCTGACATTCAAAAACAAAACAAAAACAAATCAGTAACCAATATAGCCACCTTTCTTTGCAAGGACACTCAAAAGCCTGCCATCCATGGATTATGTCAGTGTTTTGATCTGTTCACCATCAACATTGCGTGCAGCAGCAACCACAGCCTCCCAGACACTGTTCAGAGAGGTGTACTGTTTTCCCTCCTTGTAAATCTCACATTTGATGATGGACCACAGGTTCTCAATGGGGTTCAGATCAGGTGAACAAGGAGGCCATGTCATTAGATTTTCTTCTTTTATACCCTTTCTTGCCAGCCACGCTGTGGAGTACTTGGACGCGTGTGATGGAGCATTGTCCTGCAGGAAAATCATGTTTTTCTTCAAGGATGCAGACTTCTTCCTATACCACTGCTTGAAGAAGGTGTCTTCCAGAAACTGGCAGTAGGACTGGGAGTTGAGCTTGACTCCATCCTCAACCCGAAAAGGCCCCACAAGCTCATCTTTGATGATACCAGCCCAAACCAGTACTCCACCTCCACCTTGCTGGCGTCTGAGTCAGACTGGAGCTCTCTACCCTTTACCAATCCAGCCACGGGCCCATCCATCTGGCCCATCAAGACTCACTCTCATTTCATCAGTCCATAAAACCTTAGAAAAATCAGTCTTGAGATATTTCTTGGCCCAGTCTTGACGTTTCAGCTTGTGTGTCTTGTTCAGTGGTGGTCGTCTTTCAGCCTTTCTTACCTTGGCCATGTCTCTGAGTATTGCACACCTTGTGCTTTTGGGCGCTCCAGTGATGTTGCAGCTCTGAAATATGGCCAAACTGGTGGCAAGTGGCATCTTGGCAGCTTCACGCTTGACTTTTCTCAGTTCATGGGCAGTTATTTTGCGCCTTGGTTTTTCCACACGCTTCTTGCGACCCTGTTGACTATTTTGAATGAAACGCTTGATTGTTCGATGATCACGCTTCAGAAGCTTTGCAATTTTAAGAGTGCTGCATCCCTCTGCAAGATATCTCACTATTTTTGACTTTTCTGAGCCTGTCAAGTCCTTCTTTTGACCCATTTTGCCAAAGGAAAGGAAGTTGCCTAATAATTATGAACACTTGATATAGGGTGTCGATGTCATTAGACCACACCCCTTCTCATTACAGAGATGCACATCACCTAATATGCTTAATTGGTAGTAGGCTTTCGAGCCTATACAGCTTGGAGTAAGACAACATGCATAAAGAGGATGATGTGGTCAAAATACTCATTTGCCTAATAATTCTGCACTCCCTGTACACCCTAGAGGAAAAACAGCACATACTTGTACTGCAAAAAAAATAAAAAAAATCTTGATTGAAGAATCTTCTCAGACACCTAACTTTACCACTTCCTTACTCAAGCATAGGCAAAGAGAATGACTGGGGTTGGAGGGAAGGGAGGTGATATTTAACATCTTTGCTGTGGCGCTCTTTGCCGCCTCCTGCTGGGCAGGAGTGATATTCCCAATAGTAATTAGATGATCCATGGACTCATCATGTCATTAGAAAGAAATGAATTTTTGGGACTCTTTTAGTAACCACTGAAGGGTGGATTTTATACATTATACTTTATTATTATTATTATATTATTTGTAAGTGTGTCTGACATAATTTATTGTTGATACTCTTATTGTTTAAAGCGACCCCTTAAGACCGGGTTTACGGTATTTTGGACTATGTTTTTAATCAACCCACATTTAAAAAATTTTTCTAATAAAGTTTAATTTTTTAATTAGTTGTGACCCACGCACCAAATAAAATTGGGGATGAAATAGAGTGCTTATAAGTATCTCTTTTCTCAGTTCTCTAAACTGAATTAGTAAATGTATGAATTTGATATATAGCACCCACAATATAGTAATTATAAAGGCTTGAGTATTATTTAAAGTGGCAGTATCCCTTATAGAACAAAATTAAAAAAGTAGTGCCTTCAAAATTTAAACAATTTCAACTCACTTATGTGTTTTACCATATTGCTGTAGTGTCTATATCCTCACTAACCCATTTCTCAGAAGATTTCTCAGTCACTCCACTTATTTGTTTTGACACAATATGGCAGTCACAAATGTTTTAAAATTTCTCAGAAGATATTGTCAACAACAAATGCATCATACTTGACCAGCTTCTTATATAAAGTATCAAATGTAGCTTCAGAGTGATCCTGCAATTGTAAGCAATCTTTAAACCACTGCTTCCTAACTACTTCACTACCTTGTTGTGCTATTGGTTGTGCAAGTGCAGGGTGCAGGAATGCACAGTTTACTGCTCATAAATTTCAGAAGCAGGTGCTGCCTCACTCCAGTAAATGCTGGCAAATAGGTTCCCTGCCTGGGAAACTTGGCCACCTAGATTATAATAAATGGGACATTACTACTGTAATTGACATTTCAAATTAGGCATTTATTGTTTTTATAAAATTACTTTATGCCATTAGCTATAATTTCCTATAAAAGTTTATTCTACGTTGCAACAGACCATTTAACCCTGTAACAACCAAGGAAATACCAGGTACGTCCTAAAAAAACAGTCGTTAATAACTAAGGACGTGCCTGGGGTGTCAATTGCTGGAAGCAATCATCATCGCTTCCAGCCGTTTCAAAGTAGTGCAGCGATGCCTAAATATTGAGGCATCGTGCAATACCCTTTTCTAAACAACCCACTCTGTGGCCCTCTCTGCATCGGCCAGTGATGGTGCTGATCGTTGGTGGCGTGGGAGGGCTTGGAGGGAGGTGGGTGAGCGGCCTATTGCTGGAGGAGGAGGGAGGGTGGGAAGGGGTCGTGAAGGGGGGCAGGAGTGGGTGGGACCGCTACACCACACTACATCACGGCAGTGAGTGGGAAGGAGGAAGGAGGGGGATCCTATGTGGGATCCATGTCTGGAAAGGGATCTGTGACAGGGATTTGCTAATGAGGGGGGCAGCTACACTATGGAAAAAAGTGTGTGTGTGTGTGTTTTTTTTCTAAAAATACAATAATTTAGAGCAAACATGGCAGCAAATAGGCAGAGGGGGGAGGGTTAGAGAGTTGTGTTGGGGGGCTCAGGGAGTTTGGGTGGTAAGGGGTGATCCTACACTGCAGAAAATATATAATAAAAAAATATTAAAAAAAAACAAAAAAAAACTTATTTTTTTACTGGCAGACTTTCTGCCAGTACTTAAGATGGGGGTGATCATTGGGGGATGGGGGAGGGAAGAGAGCTGTTTGAGAGGGGTCAGGGAGGGATCAGGGGTAGGATGTGTCAGAGAGGCTGATCTCTACACTAAAGAAAGAATTAACCCTACAAGCTACCTAATTAACCCCTTCATTGCTGGGCATAATACAAGTGTGGTGCGTAGCTTAATTTAGCGGCCTTCTAATTACCAAAAATCAACGCCAAAGCCATATATGTTTGCTATTTTTAAACAAAGGTGATCCCAGAGAAGCATTTACAACCATTTGTTCCATAATTGTACAAGCTGTTTGTAAATAATTTCAGTGAGAAACATATACGCCTAGATTACGAGTTTTACGTTAGCCTTAAAAAGCAGCGTTGAGAGGTCCCAACACTGCTTTTTACCTAATGCTGGTATTACGAGTCTGAAAGGTAGAGGCTCACCGCTCACTTTTTTTCTGCCACTCGAGGCTACCGCAAATCCCCTTACGTCAATTGCGTATCCTATCTTTTTAATGGGATTTGCCTAACGCTGGTATTACGAGTCTTGGAGAAAGTGAGCGGTAGAGCCTCTACCTCCAAGACTCCAACCGCATTTAAAACTCAGTAGTTAAGAGTTTTATGGGCTAACGCTGGAACATAAAGCTCTTAACTACAGTGCTACAAAGTACACTAACACCCATAAACTACCTATTAACCCCTAAACCGAGCCCCCCCCTCACATTGCAAACACTATAATAAAATGATTTAAACCCTAATCTGCCGTCCGGACACCGCCGCCACCTACATTATCCCTATGAACCCCTAATCTGCTGTCCCTAACATCGCCGACACCTATATTAAATTTATTAACCCCTAATCTGCCCCCCCAACATCACCGCCACCTACCTAAACTTATTAACCTCTAATCTGCCGACCGGACATCGCCGCCACTATAATAAATGTATTAACCCCTAAACCGCCGCACTCCCACCTCGCAAACACTATAATACATTTTATTAACCTCTAATCTGCCCTCCCTAACATCGCCACAACCTACCTACAATTATTAACCCCTAATCTCCCGCCCCCAACGTCGCCGTTACTATAATAAAGTTATTAACCCCTAAACCTAACCCTAACCCTAACACCCCCCTAAGTTAAATATAATTTAAATTAAACTAAATAAATTTACTATAATTAAATAAATTATTACTATTTAAAACTAAATACCTATAAAATAAACCATAATATAGATACAATATAACTAATAGTTACATTGTAGCTATTTTAGGATTTATTTTTATTTTACCGGCAACATTGTATTTATTTTAACTAGGTACAATAGCTATTAAATAGTTAATAACTATTTAATAGCTACCTAGTTAAAATAATTACAAAATTACCTGTAAAATAAATCCTAACCTAAGTTACAAATACACCTAACACTACACTATCAATAAATTAATTAAATAAATTAAATACAATTTTCTAAAATAAAATACAATTAAATACACTAAACTATATTACAAAAAAATATAATTTATGCTTACCTGATAAATTCTTTTCTCTTGTAGTGTAGTCAGTCCACGGGTCATCCATTACTTATGGGATTATAACTTCTCCCTAACAGGAAGTGCAAGAGGATCACCCAAGCAGAGCTGCTACATAGCTCCTCCCCTCTACGTCATTCCCAGTCATTCGACCGAAACCAAACGAGAAAGGAGAAACTATAGGGTGCAGTGGTGACTGGAGTTTAATTAAAATTTAGACCTGCCGTAAAAACAGGGCGGGCCGTGGACTGACTACACTACAAGAGAAAAGAATTTATCAGGTAAGCATAAATTATATTTTCTCTTGTTAAGTGTAGTCAGTCCACGGGTCATCCATTACTTATGGGATACCAATACCAAAGCTAAAAGTACACGGATGACGGGAGGGACAAGGCAGGATCTTTGCACGGAAGGAACCACTGCCTGTAAAACCTTTCTCCCAAAAACAGCCTCCGAAGAAGCAAAAGTATCAAATTTGTAAAATTTTGAAAAAGTGTGAAGTGAAGACCAAGTTGCAAATCTGTTCAACAGAGGCCTCATTCTTAAAGGCCCAAGTGGAAGCCACAGCTCTAGTAGAATGAGCTGTAATCCTTTCAGGAGGCTGCTGTCCAGCAGTCTCATAAGCTAAACGTATTATGCTATGAAGCCAAAAAGAGAGAGAGGTAGCCGAAGCTTTTTGACCTCTCCTCTGTCCAGAATAAACGACAAACAAAGAAGAAGTTTGACGAAAATCTTTAGTTGCCTGCAAATAAAATTTCAGGGCACGGACGACGTCCAGATTGTGCAAAAGTCGTTCCTTCTTTGAAGAAGGGTTAGGACACAATGATGGAACAACAATCTCTTGATTGATATTCCTGTTAGTGACTACCTTAGGTAAGAACCCAGGTTTAGTACGCAGAACTACCTTGTCTGAATGAAAAATCAGATAAGGAGAATCACAATGTAAGGCAGATAACTCAGAGACTCTTCGAGCCGAGGAAATAGCCATCAAAAATAGAACTTTCCAAGATAACAGCTTGATATCGATGGAATGAAGGGGTTTAAACGGAACGCCTTGCAGAACGTTAAGAACTAAGTTTAAGCTCCACGGCGGAGCAACAGTCTTAAACACAGGCTTAATCCTAGCCAAAGCCTGACAAAAAGCTTGAACGTCTGGAACTTCTGCCAGACGTTTGTGTAGAAGGATAGACAGAGCTGAAATCTGCCCCTTTAACGAACTAGCAGATAAACCCTTTTCTAAACCTTCTTGTAGAAAAGACAATATCCTAGGAATCCTAACCTTACTCCATGAGTAACTCTTGGATTCGCACCAATATAAATATTTACGCAATATTTTATGGTAAATTTTCCTGGTAACAGGTTTCCTAGCCTGTATCAAGGTATCAATAACTGACTCCGAGAATCCACGCTTTGATAGAATCAAGCGTTCAATCTCCATGCAGTCAGTCTCAGAGAAATTAGATTTGGATGTTTGAAAGGACCCTGCATCAGAAGGTCCTGTCTCAGAGGCAGAGACCAAGGTGGACAAGACGACATGTCCACTAGATCTGCATACCAGGTCCTGCGTGGCCACGCAGGCGCTATCAAAATCACCGATGCTCTCTCCTGTTTGATTCTTGCAATCAATCGAGGAAGCATCGGGAATGGTGGAAACACATAAACCATGTTGAAAACCCAAGGTGCTGTCAGAGCATCTATCAGCACCGCTCCCGGATCCCTGGACCTGGATCCGTAACAAGGAAGCTTGGCGTTCTGGCGAGACGCCATGAGATCCAGATCTGGTTTGCCCCAACGATGAATCAGTTGGGCAAAGACCTCCGGATGAAGTTCCCACTCCCCCGGATGAAAGGTCTGGCGACTTAGAAAATCCACCTCCCAGTGCTGACAGGTGGCAAGAGTGAGACTCTGCCCAGCAAATTATCTTTGAGACTTCCAACATCGCTAGGGAACTCCTGGTTTTTCCTTGATGGTTGATGTAAGCCACAGTCGTGATGTTGTCCGACTGAAACTTGATGAACCTCAGAGCTGCTAACTGAGGCCAAGCCAGAAGAGCATTGAAAATTGCTCTTAATTCCAGAATGTTTATTGGAAGGAGACTCTCCTCCTGAGTCCATGATCCCTGAGCCTTCAGGGAATTCCAGACTGCGCCCCAACCTAGAAGGCTGGCGTCTGTTGTTACAATCGTCCAATTTGGCCTGCGGAAGGGCATCCCCTTGGACAGATGTGGCCGAGAAAGCCACCATAGAAGAGAATCTCTGGTCTCTTGATCCAGATTTAGCAGAGGGGACAAATCTGAGTAATCCCCATTCCACTGACTTAGCATGCACAATTGCAGCGGTCTGAGATGCAGGCGCGCAAATGGTACTATGTCCATTGCCGCTACCATTAAGCCGATTACCTCCATGCACTGAGCCACTGACGGGTGTTGAATGGAATGAAGGACACGGCAAGCATTTAGAAGTTTTGATAACCTGGCCTCCGTCAGGTAAATCTTCATTTCTACAGAATCTATAAGAGTCCCTAGAAAGGGAACTCTTGTGAGTGGTAATAGAGAACTCTTTTCTGCGTTCACCTTCCACCCATGTGACCTTAGAAATGCCAGAACTATCTCTGTATGAGACTTGGCAGTTTGGAAACTTGACGCTTGTATCAGAATGTCGTCTAGGTACGGAGCTACCGCTATGCCTCGCGGTCTTAGTACCGCCAGAAGAGAGCCCAGAACCTTTGTAAAGATTCTTGGAGCCGTAGCTAACCCGAAGGGAAGAGCTACAAACTGGTAATGCCTGTCTAGGAAGGCAAATCTTAGATACCGGTAATGATGCTTGTGAATCGGTATGTGAAGATAGGCATCCTTTAAATCCACTGTGGTCATGTACTGACCCTCTTGGATCATGGGTAGGATGGTTCGAATAGTTTCCATTTTGAACGATGGAACTCTTAGGAATTTGTTTAAGATCTTTAAGTCCAAGATTGGTCTGAAGGTTCCCTCTTTTTTGGGAACCACAAACAGATTTGAATAGAATCCTTGCCCTTGTTCCGACCGCGGAACTGGGTGGATCACCCCCATTAGCAAGAGGTCTTGTACACAGCGTAGAAACGCCTCTTTCTTTATTTGGTTTGCTGACAACCTTGAAAGATGAAATCTCCCTTGTGGAGGAGAAGCTTTGAAGTCCAGAAGATATCCCTGAGATATGATTTCCAACGCCCAGGGATCCTGGACATCTCTTGCCCAAGCCTGGGCCAAGAGAGAAAGTCTGCCCCCCACTAGATCCGTTTCCGGATAGGGGGCCCTCACTTCATGCTGTCTTAGGGGCAGCAGCAGGTTTTCTGGCCTGCTTGCCCTTGTTCCAGGACTGGTTAACTTTCCAGCCCTGTCTGAAGCGAGCAACAGTTCCTTCCTGTCTTGGAGCCGAGGAAGTTGATGCTGCTCCTGCCTTGAAGTTACGAAAGGCATGAAAATTAGACTGTTTAACCTTTGGTTTGGCCCTGTCTTGAGGCAGAGCATGGCCCTTACCTCCAGTAATATCAGCGATAATTTCCTTTCAAAGGGCGAATAAGGTCTGCCCTTTGAAAGGAATATTAAGCAGTTTAGATTTAGAAGTCACATCAGCTGACCAGGATTTAAGCCACAGCGCTCTGCGCGCTTGAATGGCGAATCCGGAGTTCTTAGCCGTAAGTTTGGTTAAGTGTACTACGGCATCAGAAATAAATGAATTAGCTAGCTTAAGGGCTTTAAGCTTGTTCATAATGTCATCCAATGGAGCCGTGCTAAGGGTCTCTTCCAGAGACTCAAACCAGAATGCCGCCGCAGCAGTGACAGGCGCGATGCATGCAAGGGGTTGCAATATAAAACCTTGTTGAACAAACATCTTCTTAAGGTAATCCTCTAACTTTTTATCCATTGGATCTGAAAAAGCACAGCTATCCTCTACCGGGATAGTGGTGCGCTTAGCCAGAGTAGAAACTGCTCCCTCCACCTTAGGGACCGTCTGCCATAGGTCCCATGTGGTGGCGTCTATTGGAAACATTTTTCTAAATACAGGAGGGGGTGAAAAGGGCACACCGGGTCTATCCCACTCCTTGTTAATAATTTCTGTAAGCCTTTTAGGTATAGGAAATACGTCAGTACACACCGGTACCGCAAAATATTTATCCAGCCTACATACTTTCTCTGGAATTGCAATCGTGTTACAATCATTCAGAGCTGCTAATACCTCCCCTAGTAATACGCGGAGGTTCTCAAGCTTAAATTTAAAATTTGAAATATCTGAATCCAGTTTATTTGGATCAGACCTGTCACCCACAGAATGAAGCTCTCCGTCCTCATGTTCTGCAAATTGTGACGCAGTATAAGACATGGCTCTACTATTATCAGCGCGCTCTGTTCTTACCCCAGAGTAATCGCGTTTACCTCTTAATTCTGGTAATTTAGATAGTACTTCAGTCATAACATTAGCCATGTCTTGCAAAGTGATTTGTATGGGCCGCCCTGATGTACTTGGCGCCACAATATCACGCACCTCCTGAGCGGGAGGCGAAGGTACTGACACGTGAGGAGAGTTAGTCGGCATAACTTCCCCCTCGTTGTCTGGTGATATTTTCTTAACATATAAAGTTTGACTTTTATTCAAAGTGACAACATAATTTATGCTTACCTGATAAATTCCTTTCTTCTGTTGTGTGATCAGTCCACGGGTCATCATTACTTCTGGGATATAACTCCTCCCCAACAGGAAATGCAAGAGGATTCACCCAGCAGAGCTGCATATAGCTCCTCCCCTCTACGTCAGTCCCAGTCATTCGACCAAGAATCAACGAGAAAGGAGTAACCAAGGGTGAAGTGGTGACTGGAGTATAATTTTAAAAAATATTTACCTGCCTTAAAAACAGGGCGGGCCGTGGACTGATCACACAACAGAAGAAAGGAATTTATCAGGTAAGCATAAATTATGTTTTCTTCTGTTATGTGTGATCAGTCCACGGGTCATCATTACTTCTGGGATATCAATACCAAAGCAAAAGTACACGGATGACGGGAGGGATAGGCAGGCTCATTATACAGAAGGAACCACTGCCTGAAGAACCTTTCTCCCAAAAATAGCCTCCGAAGAAGCAAAAGTATCAAATTTGTAAAATTTGGAAAAAGTATGAAGCGAAGACCAAGTTGCAGCCTTGCAAATCTGTTCAACAGAGGCCTCATTCTTAAAGGCCCAAGTGGAAGCCACAGCTCTAGTGGAGTGGGCTGTAATTCTTTCAGGAGGCTGCTGTCCAGCAGTCTCATAGGCTAACCGTATTATGCTACGAAGCCAAAAAGAGAGAGAGGTAGCAGAAGCTTTTTGACCTCTCCTCTGTCCGGAATAAACGACAAACAGGGAAGAAGTTTGACGAAAATCTTTAGTTGCCTGCAAGTAGAACTTGAGGGCACGAACTACATCCAGATTGTGTAGAAGACGTTCCTTCTTTGAAGAAGGATTTGGACACAAGGATGGAACAACAATCTCTTGATTGATATTCCTGTTAGTAACTACCTTAGGTAAGAACCCAGGTTTAGTACGCAGAACTACCTTGTCTGAGTGAAAAATCAGATAAGGAGAATCACAATGTAATGCTGATAACTCAGAGACTCTTCGAGCCGAGGAAATAGCCATTAAAAACAGAACTTTCCAAGATAACAATTTTATATCAATGGAATGAAGGGGTTCAAACGGAACACCCTGTAAAACGTTAAGAACTAAGTTTAAACTCCATGGTGGAGCAACAGCTTTAAACACAGGCTTGATCCTAGCTAAAGCCTGACAAAAGGCCTGGACGTCTGGATTTTCTGACAGACGCCTGTGTAACAAGATGGACAGAGCTGAAATCTGTCCCTTTAATGAACTAGCCGATAAACCCTTTTCTAAGCCTTCTTGTAGAAAGGACAAGATCCTAGAGATCCTAACCTTACTCCAGGAGTAACGTTTGGATTCACACCAGTATAGGTATTTACGCCATATTTTATGGTAAATCTTTCTGGTAACAGGCTTCCTAGCCTGTATCAGGGTATCAATAACCGACTCAGAAAAACCACGTTTTGATAAAATCAAGCGTTCAATTTCCAAGCAGTCAGCTTCAGAGAAGTTAGATTTTGATGTTTGAACGGACCCTGTATCAGAAGGTCCTGTCTTAGAGGTAGAGACCAAGGCGGACAGGATGACATGTCCACTAGATCTGCATACCAAGTCCTGCGTGGCCATGCAGGTGCTATTAGAATCACTGATGCTCTCTCCTGTTTGATTTTGGCAATCAATCGAGGAAGCAGCGGGAGGGGTGGAAACACATAAGCCATCCCGAAGTTCCAAGGTGCTGTCAAAGCATCTATCAGAACCGCTCCCGGATCCCTGGATCTGGACCCGTAGTGAGGAAGCTTGGCGTTCTGGCGAGACGCCATGAGATCTATCTGTGGTTTGCCCCAACGTCGAAGTATTTGGGCAAAGACCTCCGGATGAAGTTCCCACTCCCCCGGATGAAAAGTCTGGCGACTCAAGAAATCCGCCTCCCAGTTCTCCACTCCCGGGATGTGGATTGCTGACAGGTGGCAAGAGTGAGACTCTGCCCATCGAATTATCTTTGATACTTCCATCATTGCTAGGGAGCTTTTTGTCCCTCCCTGATGGTTGATGTAAGCTACAGTCGTGATATTGTCCGACTGAAACCTGATGAACCCCCGAGTTGTTAATTGGGGCCAAGCCAGAAGGGCATTGAGAACTGCTCTCAATTCCAGAATGTTTATTGGAAGGAGACTCTCCTCCTGATTCCATAATCCCTGAGCCTTCAGAGAATTCCAGACAGCGCCCCAACCTAGTAGGCTGGCGTCTGTTGTTACAATTGTCCAGTCTGGCCTGCTGAATGGCATCCCCCTGGACAGGTGTGGCCGATGAAGCCACCATAGAAGAGAATTTCTGGTCTCTTGATTCAGATTCAGAGTAGGGGACAAATCTGAGTAATCCCCATTCCACTGACTTAGCATGCATAATTGCAGCGGTCTGAGGTGTAGGCGTGCAAAAGGTACTATGTCCATTGCCGCTACCATTAAGCCGATCACCTCCATGCATTGAGCTACTGACGGGTGTTGAATGGAATGAAGGACACGGCATGCATCTTGAAGCTTTGTTAACCTGTCCTCTGTCAGGTAAATCTTCATTTCTACAGAATCTATAAGAGTCCCCAAGAATGGAACTCTTGTGAGAGGAAAAAGAGAACTCTTCTTTTCGTTCACTTTCCATCCATGCGACCTTAGAAATGCCAGAACTAACTCTGTATGAGACTTGGCAGTTTGAAAGCTTGAAGCTTGTATTAGAATGTCGTCTAGGTACGGAGCTACCGAAATCCCTCGCGGTCTTAGTACCGCCAGGAGGGCACCTAGAATCTTTGTGAAGATTCTTGGGGCCGTAGCTAATCCGAATGGAAGAGCTACAAACTGGTAGTGCCTGTCTAGGAAGGCAAACCGTAGATACCGGTGATGATCTTTGTGGATCGGTATGTGAAGGTAAGCATCTTTTAAATCCACTGTGGTCATGTACTGACCCTTTTGGATCATGGGCAAGATTGTCCGAATAGTTTCCATTTTGAACGATGGAACTCTTAGGAATTTGTTTAGAATCTTTAAATCTAAGATTGGTCTGAAAGTTCCCTCTTTTTTGGGAACCACAAACAGGTTTGAGTAGAACCCTTGTCCTTGTTCCGACCGCGGAACCGGATGGATCACTCCCATTAATAACAGATCTTGTACACAGCGTAGAAACGCTTCTTTCTTTATCTGGTTTGTTGACAATCTTGACAGATGAAATCTCCCTCTTGGGGGAGATAATTTGAAGTCTAGAAGGTATCCCTGAGATATGATCTCTAGCGCCCAGGGATCCTGAACATCTCTTGCCCAGGCCTGGGCGAAGAGAGAAAGTCTGCCCCCCACTAGATCCGGTCCCGGATCGGGGGCTCTCGGTTCATGCTGTCTTTGGGGCAGCAGCAGGTTTCCTGGCCTGTTTGCCCTTGTTCCAGGACTGGTTGGGCTTCCAGCCTTGCCTGTAACGAGCAACAGCTCCTTCCTGTTTTGGTGCAGTGGAGGTTGATGCTGCTCCTGTTTTGAAATTCCGAAAGGGACGAAAATTAGACTGTCTAGCCTTAGCTTTGGCTTTGTCTTGAGGTAGGGCGTGGCCCTTACCTCCTGTAATGTCAGCGATAATTTCTTTCAAACCGGGCCCAAATAAGGACTGCCCCTTGAAAGGTATATTAAGTAATTTGGACTTAGAAGTAACATCAGCTGACCAGGATTTTAGCCACAGTGCCCTACGTGCCTGTATGGCGAATCCTGAGTTCTTAGCCGTAAGTTTGTTAAATGTACTACGGCCTCCGAAATGAATGAATTAGCTAGTTTAAGGACTCTAAGCCTGTCCATAATGTCGTCTAGCGTAGACGAACTAAGGTTCTCTTCCAGAGACTCAATCCAAAATGCTGCCGCAGCCGTAATCGGCGCGATACATGCAAGGGGTTGCAAAATAAAACCTTGTTGAACAAACATTTTCTTAAGGTAACCCTCTAATTTTTTATCCATTGGATCTGAAAAGGCACAGCTATCCTCCACCGGGATAGTGGTACGCTTAGCTAGAGTAGAAACTGCTCCCTCCACCTTAGGGACCGTTTGCCATAAGTCCCGAGTAGTGGCGTCTATTGGAAACATCTTTCTAAATATTGGAGGGGGTGAGAACGGCACACCGGGTCTATCCCACTCCTTAGTAACAATTTCAGTTAATCTCTTAGGTATAGGAAAAACGTCAGTACTCGCCGGTACCGCAAAGTATTTATCCAACCTACATAGTTTCTCTGGTATTGCAACGGTGTTACAATCATTGAGAGCTGCTAAGACCTCCCCTAGTAATACACGGAGGTTCTCCAATTTAAATTTAAAATTTGAAATATCTGAATCCAATCTGTTTGGATCAGAACCGTCACCCACAGAATGAAGCTCTCCGTCCTCATGCTCTGCAAGCTGTGACGCAGTATCAGACATGGCCCTAGTATTGTCAGCGCACTCTGTTCTCACCCCAGAGTGATCACGCTTGCCTCTTAGTTCTGGTAATTTAGACAAAACTTCAGTCATAACAGTAGCCATATCTTGTAATGTTATCTGTAATGGCCGCCCAGATGTACTAGGCGCCATAATATCACGCACCTCCCGGGCGGGAGATGCAGGTACTGCCGCGTGAGGCGAGTTAGTCGGCATAACTCTCCCCTCGCAGATTGGTGAAATTTGTTCACATTGTACAGATTGACTTTTATTTAAAGTAGTATCAATACAGTTAGTACATAAATTTCTATTGGGCTCCACCTTGGCATTGGAACAAATGACACAGATATCTTCCTCTGAGTCAGACATGTTTAACACACTAGCAATAACTTGCAACCTGGTTATAATCTTTTTTAGCAAAAACGTACTGTGCCTCAAAGAGGTACTTAAACGATTAAATGACAGTTGAGATAATGAACTGAGAAACAGTTATAGCATCAACTTTAAAACAACACAACTTTTAGCAAAGGTTTTGTTCCCATTAGTAAGATAACATAACTAAATTTGACATAAAAATTATTGAGTAACGTCTTTATCCACAGTCAATATAAAAGATTCTCACAGCTCTGCTGAGAGAATGTACCTCCCTTCAAGAAGTTTGAAGACCCCTGAGATCTGTCAGAGATGAACCGGATCATGCAGGAAAAATAATAATAGCTGACTGGAAATTGTTGATGCGTAGCAAAGAGCGCCAAAAACGGCCCCTCCCTCTCACACACAGCAGTGAAGAGAAACGAAACTGTCACAATTCAAAACAAACTACTGCCAAGTGGAAAATAAAGCCCAAACATTTATTTACTCAGTACCTCAGCAATGTAAACGATTCTACATTCCAGCAAAAACGTTTAACCTGATATAATACTTATTAAAAAGATTAGTGACCTTTAACAGAGTAGTTCCGGTGAAGTACCATTCCCAGAATACTGAAGTGTATACATACATGTCATTATAACGGTATAGCAGGATTTTCTCATCAATTCCATTCAGAAAATAAAAACTGCTACATACCTCAATGCAGATTCATCTGCCCCTGTCCCCTGATCTGAAGCTTTTACCTCCCTCAGATGGCCGAGAACAGCAATATGATCTTAACTACTCCGGTTAAAATCATAGTAAAAACTCTGGTAGATTCTTCCTCAAATTCTGCCAGAGAAGTAATAACACGCTCCGGTGCTATTATAAAATAACAAACTTTTGATTGAAGTCATAAAAACTAAGTATAATCACCATAGTCCTCTCACACATCCTATCTAGTCGTTGGGTGCAAGAGAATGACTGGGACTGACGTAGAGGGGAGGAGCTATATGCAGCTCTGCTGGGTGAATCCTCTTGCATTTCCTGTTGGGGAGGAGTTATATCCCAGAAGTAATGATGACCCGTGGACTGATCACACATAACAGAAGAAATCTATACATTGAGTGCACAAATTTCTATTGGGCTCCACATTGGCCTTTAAACACAGTGAACAAAGAGATTCATCTGAGTCAGACATGTTTAAACAGACTAGCAATAACACTAGCAAGCTTGGAAAAAAAAATTTAAATAAATTTACAAGCTATATAAAAAACGCTACTGCGCCTTTAAGAAACATAAAAATGTGACACAGTTGAATTAACAATGAACCAAATTAGTTAAAGCAACCAAATTTTTACAGAAAATGTATAAAGTTAGCAGAGGATTGCACCCACCAGCAAAAGGATGATTAACCCCTTAAAACCCAAAACGGTTGACAGTTGTAATAATAAACGTTTTTAACACAGTCAAACACACTGTCACAGGTCTGCTGTGACTGATTACCTCCCTCAAAACTAGTTTTGGAGACCCCTGGGCTCTGTAGAGACGTCCTGGATCATGGAGGAAGAAATAGGAAGACTGTGACTGAATTTTAACTGCGCAATAAAGCGCTAAAATAGGCCCCTCCCACTCATATTACAACAGTGGGGAAGCTCAGTAAACTGTTTTTATGCAGAAAAAACGACAGCCATGTGGTAAAAAATCATGCCCATAAAGTTTTATCACCAAGTACCTCAGGAAAAACGATTAACATGCCAGTAAACGTTTTATAATTGAAACTTATGAAGTGTTATTAATAAGCCTGCTGCCAGTCGTTTTCACTACAGTGAAGGCTCAAATATTTTTACTTTAAAATTGACAGTTTTTTTCTAAGTGAAATTCCATTCCCCAGAAAATACCTCAGAGTATGCATACATACTTATCAGCCTGATACCAGTCGCTACTACTCCATTTAAGGCTGCACTTACATTAAATCGGTATTAGCAGTATTTTCTCAGTCAATTCCATTCCTTAGAAAATAATTTACTGCACATACCTCCTTGCAGGTGGGCCCTGCATGCTATCCCCTGTTCTGAAGTTACCTCACTCCTCAGAATGGCCGAGAACAGCAAGTGGATCTTAGTTACGACCGCTAAGATCATAGAAAACTCAGGCAGATTCTTCTTCTAATGCTGCCTGAGAAGAAACAACACACTCCGGTGTCGTTTAAAATAACAAACTTTTGATTGAAGAAATAAAAACTAAGTTTAAAACACCACAGTCCTCTCACACGTCCTATCTTTAGTTAGGTGCAAGAGAATGACTGGGAATGACGTAGAGGGGAGGAGCTATGTAGCAGCTCTGCTTGGGTGATCCTCTTGCACTTCCTGTTAGGGAGGAGTTATAATCCCATAAGTAATGGATGACCCGTGGACTGACTACACTTAACAAGAGAAAATAAAAACACTAAATTACAAAAAATAAAAAATATTACAAGAATTTAATCTAATTACACCTAATTTAAGTCCCCTAATAAAATAAAAAAGCCCCCCCCAAAAAATAAAATTCCCTACCCTATACTAAATTACAAAAGTAATCAGCTCTATTACCAGCCCTTAAAAGGGCTTTTTTCTGGGCATTGCCCCAAAGTAATCAGCTCTTTTACCTGTAAAATAAAAGAAATACAATTCCCCCCCCAACATTACAACCCACCACCCACACACCCCTACTCTAAAACCCACCCGATCCCCCCTTAAAAAAACCTAACACTACCCCATTAAAGATCACCCTACCTTGAGCCGTGTTCACCCAGCCAGGCACAAATGGACAAGAATAGGACATCCGGAGCGGCAGAAGTCTTCATCCGATCAGGGCAGAAGAGGTCCTCCATCACGCAGAAGTCTTCATCCAAGCGGCATCTTCTATCTTCATCCTTCCGGAGCGGAGCCATCTTCTATCCATCCGACGCGGAGCCATCCTCTTCAATCGAAGTCCTAACGAAGAATGAAGGTTCCTTTAAATGTCATCATCCAAGATGGCGTCCCTCGAATTCCGATTGGCTGATAGGATTCTATCAGCCAATCGGAATTAAGGTATGAAAAATCCGATTGGCTGATGTAATCAGCCAATCGGATTGAAGTTCAATCCGATTGGCTCATTGGATCAGCCAATAGAATGCAAGGTCCATTCTATTGGCTGATCCAATGAGCCAATCGGACTGAACTTCAATCCGATTGGCTGATTACATCAGCCAATCGGATTTTTCCTACCTTAATTCCGATTGGCTGATAGAATCCTATCAGCCAATCGGAATTCGAGGGACGCCGTCTTGGACGACATCATTTAAAGGAACCTTCATTCTTCATTAGGACTTCGATTGAAGAGGATGGCTCCACGTCGGATGGATAGAAGATGGCTCCGCTCAGCTCCGGAAGGATGAAGATAGAAGATGCCGCTTGGATGAAGATTTCTGCTGGATGGAGGACCTCTTCTGCCCCGATCGGATGAAAACTTCTGCCGCTCCGGATGTCCTATTCTTGTCCATCGGTGCCCGGCTGGGTGAACACGGCTCAAGGTAGGGTGATCTTCAATGGAGTAGTGTTAGGCTTTTTTAAGGGGGGATCGGGTGGGTTTTAGAGTAGGGGTGTGTGGGTGGTGGGTTGTAATGTTGTAGGGTATTGTATTTCTTTTATTTTACAGGTAAAAGAGCTGATTACTTTGGGACAATGCCCCGCAAAAAGCCCTTTTAAGGGCTGGTAATAGAGCCGATTACTTTTGTAATTTAGTATAGTGTAGGGAATTTTATTTTTTTGGGGGGCTTTTTTATTTTATTAGGGGGCTTAGATTAGGTGTAATTAGGTTAAAATTCTTGTAATATTTTTTGTAATTTAGCGTTTGTTTGTTTTTGTAATATAGTTTAGTGTATTTAATTGTATTTTATTTTAGAAAATTGTAGTTAATTTATTTAATTAATTTATTGATAGTGTAGTATTAGGTGTATTTGTAACTTAGGTTAGGATTTATTTTACAGGTAATTTTGTAATTATTTTAACTAGGTAGCTATTAAATAGTTATTAACTCTTTAATAGCTATTGTACCCAGTTAAAATAAATACAAAGTTGCCTGTAAAATAAAAATAAATCCTAAAATAGCTACAATGTAACTATTAGTTATATTGTATCTATCTTATGGTTTATTTTATAGGTAAGTATTTAGTTTTAAATAGGAATAATTTATTTAATTATAGTAAATTTATTTAGTTTAATTTAAATTATATTTAACTTAAGGGGGTGTTAGGGTTAGGGTTAGGTTTTGGGGTTAATAACTTTATTATAGTAACGGCGGCGTTGGGGGCGGGAGATTAGGGGTTAATAATTGTAGGTAGGTTGCAGCGATGTTAGGGAGGGCAGATTAGGGGTTAATAAAATTTATTATAGTGTTTGCGAGGCGGGAGTGTGGCGGTTTAGGGGTTAATACATTTATTATAGTGGCGGCGATGTCCGGTCGGCAGATTAGGGGTTAATAAGTGTAGGTAGGTGGCAGCGACGTTGGGGGGGCAGATTAGGGGTTAATACATTTAATATAGGTGTTGGCGATGTTGGGGGCAGCAGATTAGGGGTTCAAAGGGATAATGTAGGTGTCAGCAGTGTCCGGAGAGGCAGATTAGGGGTTAATAGTATAATGCAGGTGTCAGCGATAGCGGTGGTAGCAGATTAGGGGTTAATAAGTGTAATATTAGGGGTGTTTAGACTCGGGGTTCATGTTAGGGTGTTAGGTGAAGACTTAGAAAGTGTTTCCCCATAGGAAACAATGGTGCTGCGTTAGGAGCTGGACGCTGCTTTTTTGCAGGTGTTAGGTTTTTTTTCAGCCAGCTCAGCCCCATTGTATCCTATGGGGAAATCGTGCACGAGCACGTTTAGCCAGCTTACCGCTACCGTAAGCAACGCTGGTATTGAGGGTTGAAGTGGAGCTAAATTTGCTCAAAGAACACTTTTCTGAGGCTAACGCAGCCATTCAGAAAACTCGTAATACCAGCGTTGGCTTAAGGTATCGCTGGAAAAAAAAGCCTTGTTAGCCCCGCAAGTTTTTACCGACAAAACTCGTAATCTAGGCGATAGTTTGTGAAAAAGTTAACCATTTTTTTATTTGATCGCAATTGGCGGTGAAATGGTGACATGAAATGAGCCTAGATCAATACTTTGTCTACTAAAAAAAAATATATACATGTGAAGGGTTATTCAGGGATTCCTGACAGATATCAGTGTTACAATGTAACTATCGCTAATTTTAAAAAACAAATGGTTTGGAAATAGCAAAGTGCTACTTGTACTTAATGCCCTATAACTTGCAAAAAAAGCAAAGAACATGTAAACATTGGGTATTTCTAAACTCAGGACAAAATTTAGAAACTATTTAGCATGGGTG